>NC_133774.1:40302024-40317724 GCF_003597395.2 Chelonoidis abingdonii
GTCCCCTGATTGGTCCTCTGGTCAGGTGACAGCCAGGCTCACTAAACTGGTTAACCCTTTACAGTCAAAAGAGAGATAAAGTACTTCTGTTCTATTAACTCCTACTATCTGTTTATGAGTTTGTAAAACCAATTTTTTAAGTTCCTGTTGTGTAATGCTGTGCATTTTGATGAAGTACTATAAATGTGGCCCTGGCATATTAGGTAGAACCAGAAGTGATAAACAATGTTGGCATAAAGATATCTATATTTTAATCGTTTTGATTTTGATAACATCTTGTAGCGATCAGCGCTAAAGAATTTCTCATGAAATTTTCCACAAATTATCCTGAGGCAAATACGTAGTAATTGGGTGTTCGGAAAAAGTCATGTATCAACAGCTCTAGACAAGCACAGTCTGTGTTACTCAGGAAGTTGGAACATGTAAATACTTAAAGTGCATCTTAGTAATGTAATACATAAATTCCTAGCCTAAGCATCATCAGCATAAGAATGTCTATTGGTGTGGGTGGAAATGTTTTGGTGATAGAAATCTTTGTTTTTTCTTTCTGACTTGTTAAAATGAAATATAGCAGTAAAAATACAATGGGTAACATATCTAAATTGGATAGTTCAAGAAAAACAGCCACACACACACAGTTAGCATTTACTCCTGTGAGTGGACCCATTACTTCAGTGGAACTCCAACCATTTTGCAGGATTCTGAGCTTAACTTTATATACCATTATTTTCATTAAGAAAAATATCAATAAAGGGTCCAGATTTGAATTACTTGAGCATCTAAAACACCCCAGGACTTCAAGATCAGGCCCAAAAACCTTGATGCTACCACAGCCTATTGGGTTGCCAACCAATATTTACTGACAGCTCTTTTTTAAAAACCAAAGACCCACCCCCACACTTCTGAAGCTAACAAGACATTAAATATTGTAAATCAGCTTTTTGTTGCTTTTAACCAAAAAAGTGGAGGTTAAAAAAAAAATTGGCATCTTGTCCATAAACATGTTAGAATTGGTGATGATTGTGCCAGTTTTACAGGAATATAAAACTTCAAAGATTAAAATAAGTACATTCAGTGTTCAATAAATGAAACAAAACACCCAGCAAATAAAAATCATAATTACAAAAATTGCTGTCATTAAAAATGAGACAAAAGCTGTTGATACCTTGATTGATTTGACTGCAATGTCTCCAGCTATGAGAGGCTCTGAATGAAAAGCAGCAAATAAATGTCTCCATAACCATAATGTATAAGCTTGTCAAGATTCTTTTCTCCTACTAGAGTAGCACTACAGCTGAATGGAACACAGCCGCCTTCAAAGCACAATAAAGATTTTTTTTAGCATTCCCTCCCCCTCAGCACACACAATACAAAATACAGCAATTCTCCACAAAAGTGATACAGTCATTGCAGGTGGCAAACTTCTCATACTTTAGGACACATGTCCTAAGCCTTTTGCTTTAGTACTTGATAATTAGTGAATATTTGGTCTGACTCTCTAGTTAAAAGCTAATTGAGTTTACTAGGAAAAAATTATGGATTTGGTTTCACAATGTTTTGACTGCAAAACAAGCTTTGCAACTAGATATTAATCAAGTGACTCCAATATCAAAATGACAGTCTGATTTGCCACCATGAGACTTTTCTTGGGCAGAGTGCAAAAATAAATGAAGTTATGTGCTTACTCTCCAAGGGCAGGTGTAGGCCAGTGTATTTTTCAAATCACCCTTTGAAGGCCTATCCACAAAATGACCTGGGTGGAAATCCTGTCAGAGGTTTGCCTATTTCCCAGGCTGAAAGTAAAGTGCTGGGAATTCTCTTGTGTATGGACTTCAGTGAGACAGAACAAACAGGCATTCTCTTTCCTTTATTTATTCTGTAACTTATTTACACAGGAAAACTCAATTTAGATGCAACATCTGTTGTTCAGTGATACAGCTCCTGCATTTACCCACATCCACAGAGTTGCAAAAACAACAATGGCTGAACTATTAATAGTGAGCTCAAACTCACATTGCAAGTAGCATAACCCAGAATGGAACCTAGAACCAAAATCCTAGATTCTATTATGAGCCCTCAAATACTTGTCATGCAGAGCTTTTATTGTACTTCTAGTGCAATAATTCCTTATAGAACACAGTGTTAATGATGTTTAGACAAGATCCTTACTTTGAGGCATTTACACTCTAAGGGCCTCTTTCTTGCAACCCTTAATCACAGGAGTAGACTATTATGCTACTTGCATAAATACTATTCCTACAAGGAAAGTTGCATGATTGAGTCCTAAATGAATCAGACCACTGCAAAGTAGACAGATAGGCAAGGAGAGACCATTAAAAGATGGGAAGGCATCATATAAGTTGTTTAAAAATGTTTTTACTCAAATTTGGCCAGGAATGAGGAGAGGGCATTTGAATTTTGTTTTTAAACATGGTCAGGCACCAGAGTTTAGCAATGGAAAGACAGCCTACAGTAGGGCCTGCTTCTGCTCTCACATCAGTGTAATTCCTTTACTCCTGTTTTATACCCAGTAAGTGAGAATAGAAGCAGGTCTTGAGGAGAGATGTGAAAGAGGGTGTTTGGCAGACAAAAGGGGCTTGTTAGGCGGATGAACTTTAGAGTAGTAGGACTTCTGCTCCATGAGATTACTTTAAGGGAAATGCTTGTTTCCAGTACCAGAGAATTTTTAAAACAGAACATTAAAAACAGTTCTTGTGTCTTACTACTGCTGCATGCTGGAGGGATACATGGTGACAGAAATCCATATGGAAGGCACTATCACAAGCAAGTCTAAGCTGTGCACTGCACCTGACACTCAGGCATTGCAGTACCAAGAACCTTTTTCTGTACTAAATGTCACACTAAGGAACAAATCCTGCTCACTTTACCTAAGACTAGGGTCAAACTGGTAGGTGCGAAGTGCCACAGTCAATATATTATGACCAGCTTACACCACAGTGACATTCCCAGACAGCCACAATTTTGATCCATTTCATTCCACCTGAACCCAGTGCTCCGCTCCTCTTCCTAAGCCCCAGTGGGTCTCTGAAGAGTAACATATATGCCATCAAACCTTTAGGGTTTTTTTTTTTTTTTTTAAATCACTGCATTATTTTGGCATCAGTTTTTAAAACAAAGTATTTACCTTTGCCTCTATGGCTTTTCATCTTTTCCTTTTATATTCCATTCCTTCCTTCCATTATAAGTGGTATCTCTTTTCATTTGTGTTCACTGAATCTATCAACCTTCCTCTACTCCCTCCCTTTCATATCTTGTATTCTTTTCCTCCTTGCTACATAGTCCCCATGGAGGGCAGGGAGGGAGCAACACTCAGCCCCACTCTGTCCTAGCTCTTCCCCGTCACCCCACCACACACACCTATTTCTCTGTCACTAAATCCCCCGTACAATAATTCTCTCTCCCCTAACACTCACCTGTCACCTCCACCCACTGAGTCACCCTGATTCCAGGCCTGAGTCAGAGGTGGCATTCGCAGAAAAATCTTCACATGCATTTCTTGCCTGAGCACTGAAGTCCTAAGTCTTCCCACTCTAGTCTTAAGGGGCACTGCCAGAAAGATCTTTGCTGCAACTAGGCACTAGGAAATGTGAGTGAGCAGGATCTCTGATCTGGGCTCAGCTTGCTGTCCCTACTGTGTGATTACCTGAAAGCAGTGTTTCCAGCCTCATGCATTCCAAAACAAAATAATGAAGACATGTCACTTCTTGCCCCTAAAATGACTATAAATAAAAAATTTAGACTTTGGTCTTCTGGTTTTTTTGAGTCTCTAGTTTACAGTTGTCATTCTCAAGCTTTTCTGAAACTAACCTGAAATTCTCCTTTAATCAAATGACTCCAGGAGTTGGGGCTTTATTAGGGGGAAACCACCAAATATCCAATATCTTACAAGAAAATTGCAGGACTTGGCAATGCAGAAAAATCAGTAAGTGGAATAAGGCTAAAACCCTGGAGGCTATTAAAGAGTCTAGGCCAAGTGCCCCTTTGCCCAGAACCCTCATCGGGCCTGCTCATCTGAGCAGTCTCACTTTTAAAATACCAAAAGCAAATTTCTAAAATCTACAGAAAAATCATCTTAAAGAGTGATATTTTTGTTTCATATTGGACAAGAGCAAGTTACCTACAGAATTGAAATACTTGATAGCCCAAATAATGAACCCGGGAAGAAATTTTGCAGACTGCTAAGGCCTCCACATGCGAAGTCAGTACAATTCCACAACATGGAAATAAAGAGAGGTAGCTCTCAGAAGGTGAAGTGTGACAGATATTAGATACCTTTTGAGACTACTGTTTCAACTTTATAAGTGTGTATATCTTGATGGTCTAGGGTTTATATTTAGCTACAGGGGGGAGTTATGGTAGTTTCTTGAAGGAGATAAGATTAGGGGGAGGAGGGACAAGTTTTGAAGAGATAACTAATGCTTTCTGGCTAGGGATTTGTAAGTCTGGAGAACTTCCTTTTGAAGGAAATTGAATATACTAGTTTAACCCTGTTCAGGAGACCCTTGAATGGAAAACTGTATAAAGTGACCTCCATCATACAGGAAGGGAAATCACCTTGGCCAAGAATTGACCATGAGACTGTGACTAAGAGGGACAGACTCTCTGAAGAGGGTCTGAAAGACTCTGAAATCTGTCGGTGTGTCTCTGTGTAAGATGTGATTGCCTGATAAGTGACAACCTGCATGTAAGCGGTTTATTGGTTTCAGGATATGTTTTTTCGGTACTGCTTTTGTTCTGGATGTGAAAGTGAGAACAGGGGCTTACATGGCACTTTTGTAGCCACTGTTGCAATATACTTATGTGCCAAATGTGCTGAAGATTCCTATGTTCCTTAATGCTTCGACTTGCATTCCAGAGGACATGCGGCCATGCTGATGATGGGTTCTGCTCAATAATGATCCAAAGGAGTGCCGATTTATGCATGTTAATTTTTATCATCCGAGTCAGATGCCACCGGTAGAAGGTTGATTTTCTTTTTTGCTGGTTCAGGTTTTGTAGTTTCCTTATCAGAGTATTGGTCTTAATTTTGAAAGCATGCTCCACACCTCATCCTCTCAGATTTTGGAAGGCACTTCAGACTCTTAACTCTTGTCGAGTGCTATAGCTATCTTTAGAAACCTCACACTGGTACCTTCTTTGCGTTTTGTTAAATCTGCAGTAAAAGTGTTCTTAAAACAAACATCATATGCTAGGTCATCATCCGAGACTGCTATAACATGAAATATATGGCAGAATGCGGGTAAAACACAGAGCAGGAAACATACAATTCTCCCCGCAAGGAATTCAGTCATGAATTTAACTTTTTTTTTAAAAAAAAGTATCATCAACATGGAAGCATGTCTCTGGAATGGAGACCGAAGAATAAAGGGGCATATGAATGTTTAGAATATGTGGCATGTAAATACCTTATAACACCAACTACAAAAATTCCATGCAAACCCCTATTCTCGCTTTGAGGTGACATTGTAAACAAGAAGCATCCAGCATTAACTCCCACAAATGTAAACAAATTTTTGTCTGAGCGATTGGCTGAACAAGAAATAGGACCGACTGAACTTCTAGGCCCAGAAGCTTTACATTTTGTTTTTGAGGGCAGTTATGTAACAAAACCCTTACATCTGTAAGTTGTACTGCAATCTGTATCATTAAAGTGCAATACTTGTATTAGGTAAATTGAAAAATACTATCATCAGTGCAAATATTTGTAATAATGAGTATTGCACACTTTATTCTGTTTTAATTGAAATCAGTATTGAAAATTCTATTTTGTTTAACAGTGTGGCTAATCACTATTTGAGTTAATTGCATGAGTTAACTGATTAACAGCCCTAAAAAACCCAAAACCCTTTGCTACTGCAGAAAATGGTGTTGATAATTCAATAGGTGGCATCAGTTTGAGTTAATCCAGAAATAATGTTCCAGCACAATACTAGGGCACGCTTTGCTGGAGGTGCCTTCCTTTAGTGACCCTGTCAGGATTAAGCAAAGATCCCACAAGTCTATCTACAAGTGCTGGTGAAGTGCACTCTGGGTAACTACATTCTACCTATCTCCAGTTTAGATATGGTGTCTTTTCGCTTCCTATACTGTCGAGTAGCATTATTGTATATTATTAAATAGTTGCAGTGTTCTATTCCAGAGACAACTGTATTTCATGGATTTGGGGGAGGGGGTATGTGAAATAGATATAGCACCCTGGGTTCTCAAAGATTCTATATAACTATAGAATCATGATTAGTTTTTGTGGGGCTGGTTTGTATTTTAACACTATTACACTTTTCTATCCTGTTTTACTTACCTGTTAGGATGTTCCATACCAAAACAATCAGATTTATAACAGCCCAGGGAGAATGTCTGCTGGGGGACGGGGAATCTGAAATGTGCATTTCTGAAGTGAAGTCTAAAGGGAAGATTTTATCAGGACAGTAATCTTAGGCAGATGAAAACAGTTTATGAAGGATAGCTATAACACCCAGAATTAGTCTCCAATAGCTATAAGAATTCTGCTTTAGTAACATGCTCAAGTAGATCAGAATCCAAAGGAGAAAATTGCACAGCATGACTCAGACTTAAGGCAGTCCCTACAACAAATTGCCACTTCCTTTTAAACAATTCCTCCTTTCTCTACTTCATATCCCCAGTGTCCTCCAAATCTGAATCACTTATTTGTGTTCCCAAAGCACCTGAGCCTGTTTATTTTCTTTGTCTTCTTACAGACGCCCTGCTACACCTTAGAAGATTATGAGTGCTTCTCCCACTGAAACTTGCAGCTTGACACAGCAGTGCTGCTTCAGGCTCAGCTAGATAGGCTGCAGATGAAAATAAACTGGTTCAGAAGCACTGGGGACATACTGATGTACCATAGCTGGCAATGAAAATAAGGGGGGAGCTGTCATAAACTGATAGCTAAGGGTTAATGTCTCTTTCACCTGGAAAGGGTTAACAAACAACACCTGACCAGAAGACCAATCAGGAGACAAGATACTGTTAAATTTGGGTGGAGGGAACGATTTTTTGGTGTGTGTGTTCTTTGTCCATTTGTAGTGTCTGTCTGGTAAGTTCTCACCTCGGGGAGGGGGGGGGGAGTCAGAGATACCAGACATTACTGACAGGCTCTCTAAGTTTTCTGTGTCAAATAGAGTAAGTAAAAACAGGCGGTTTAGGCTTTTTTATTGGTTACTCTATTTGCAATTGGGATCTGGCTGGTTAATTTCTAATGTGTAGCTTGCTTGGAATATTTTGATCTTGAGTATTGGTACTGGGGGGAAAGTTTCTCTTTCTGGTGTCTGTAAGCTATAGGACCCTGTAATTTTACATCTTGAAGTTAGAGATATTCTTTACTTTTTCCTTTCTTTTAATAAAAGATTTCTTTTTAGAGAACCTTATGGATTTTTTTTTCTTGTTTCCCTTGTTTTATCCCAGGGGATGGGAACTCACCAGGACTGGTGGGCGGAGACAGGAGGGGGGAGGGTAGAAATCTTGTTTGCCTCAATCAGATCTTGCCCTCTGTGGGAGGGAGGGACATTGCTTCTCTGTATTGTGATTTATAAGAGTTTGGACTTGCAGATACTCTCAGAGTAGCCCAGGGAGGGTAAGTCTGGAGGGAGGGGAAAGAAGAGGAGAATGTGTATTTTTCTCTTGTTTTAAGACCAGGGATTGGGTTCTTTGGGGTCCCCAGGAAGGTTGGGGAGGTCAGAGTGCCGCAAAACACCTGTATTTTGGGTGGTGACACAGAGGAGCTACTTCAGATATATGCTGGTATTAGCTTAGAGGCTTATGCTGCTAGTCTTCATTTCTCGACTCTAAGGTTTCAGATCTGAGAGGGAATGCTGGTGCGACGTGACGCAGTAACAAGTTCTGTTTGACTGTTGTTGTTTGCATCTGCATCCTTGTACCTTCTGCTCAAGGTGTTTTTTTCAAGTTTGAGCAAGAACAGTGTAACTTTCTGTATTTCCCCCTACTGCCCAGTAGGAACATAGGCCCAAATTCAATCTTGGTTAACTATGGTTTTAAATTTGAGTTTGGATTATACTATGTGACCATCCAATGTGACTAAAGAATGAACTCATGAGAAAGATTGTTTGTGTTAAACTTGTAGTGACCCTTGATTATTACGTGAGTCGCCAAACCTGTGGCTCAGGAGTCCCATGTGGCACTTCAGACATTTGAATATGTAGCTTCATGTATAGGCACCACTCTGGGCCGAGGTACAGTTGCCAACTTTCCAATGTGCTGGGGGTGCTCCTGCTCACCTCTAGCTCTGCCAGAGGCTCTACCCTCACTCCACCCTTTCCTGCCCCGCTTCCTCCCCCTCCCCAAGAGCGCCCTGCACGAGCCGCGAAACAGTGTGGGGGGGGAGCGGAGAGGGAACATTGATTAGTGGGGCTGCTGCTAGTGGTGGGAGCACTGGAAATGGGAAGCTGATGTATTATTGTGCTCTTGTGCAATGTACTCTGGTAAATTTCTGGCTCCTTCTCAGGCTCAGTTTGGCCACCCGTAATATTATAGCTTAGCCCAAACCTTAAATAGATAGCCTAACAGATATAAAGAAAATAATTGACTGGGGACCAGGTCAGTAATTGGGTTCACTTCTTAAAAAGAAAGCGTAACTTCAGTAGTTAGGGAGAATTATGCATGAAGTGATATAAGACTGAGGAGAAAAAAACTGAGAGGAGGTGTGGCAGTTGTTCAAAGGGACACTATTAGGGCCCAAAGCAAGCTAGTTCGCGAGGCTAGAACTGAATGAAATAGTGTAGAAAGATAAATGTGGCAACAAGAGACCCACCTCGCTTTAAACCAGAGGATTCTTGCGCATGACCTACAAAATAAAAAGGAGCCAGAAAAAATGGAAACCTAGGTCAGAGTTCAAAGGATAAAATATAGGCAAACACAGGAATGCAGGGCAAGATTAGAAAGGCAAAGCCAAAAATGAACTCAAACATAGCTATGGGAATAATAGGGAAACGACGACTTCTTTTATATCAATCATTAGAATGCAAGCAAGGAACGAACCAGCAAGGAAGCAGGGTAGGCCCATGTGCTCAGTGAGGAGGAAGAAACAGTAACAGGAAATTCGGAAATGGCAGAGATGCTTAATGACTTTGTTCGTTCTTCACTGAGAAGTCTGAAGGAATACTACATAGTGAATGCTATGGGAAGGGGGTAGGTTTAGAAGAATAAATAAAAAAAAGAGCAAGTTAAAAATATCACTTAGAAATAGTTAGATGCCCTGCAAGTCATCAGGACCCGATGAATGCATCCTAGATACATCAAGGAGTTTAATAGAGAGAGGTATCTGAGCCTCTAGCTATTACTCTTGAAAGTCATGGAGACGGGAGAGATTCCAGAAGACGGAAAAGGGCAAATATATGATGCCCATTTATAAAAAGGGAATAAAGCAACCCAGGAAACTACAGACACCAGTTAGTTTAAGCTCTGTGCCAGGGAAGGATAATGGAGGCAAGGTAATTAAGGAAATCATCTGCAAACACTTGGAGGTGGTAAGGTGATAGGGAATAGCCAATACTGAATTTGTAAAAAACAAATCGTCATCCAAGCCAAATCATGGGTAACTGGACGCTTTGATTGAGGTATAAACAAGCCTGTGATACAGGAGAACGGTGGATGTGGTATACCTAGACTTTAGTAAGACATTTGATACGGCTCCACATGATACCTTATCGATAAGCTAGGCAAATACATTTAGATGGGCTATTATAAGGTGGGTGCATAACTGGCTGGATAACGCGACATCAGAGTAGTTATTATGGCTTCCAATCCTGCTGGAAAGGTCATATACAACTGAGGTTGCAGGGGTCTGTTTTGGGACGCGGCTCTATTCAATATCTTCATCTAATCCCTTAGATGTTGGCATAGAAGTACACTTATTAAGTTTGCGGACGCATACCAACACCGGAGGGATTGCGACTGGCTTTGAGGACAGGGTCAAAATTCAAAATGCTGGAAAATTGGAGAAATGGTCTGAGGTCAAGCCGGATGAAGTTCAATAAAGACAAATGCAAAGTGCTCCACTTAGGAAGGAACAATCAGTTTCACACATACAGAATGGGAAGAGACTGTCTAGGAAGGAGTATGGCAGAAAGAGATCTAGGGGTCATAATGGACCAGAAGCTAAATATGAGTCAACAGTGTGATACTGTTGCAAAAAAAGCAAACGTGAGTCTGGGATGCATTAACAGTGTGTTGTAAACAAGACACGAGAAGTCATTCTTCCGCTCTACTCTGCGCTGGTTAGACCTCAGCTGGAGTATTATGTCCAGTTCTGGGCACCGCATTTCAAAACAGATGGAGAAATTGGACAGGGTCCAGAGAAGAGCAACAAAAATGATTAGAGGTCTTAAGAACATGACCTATGACGGAAGGCTGAAAGAAGTTGGGTTCATTTAGTTTGGAAAAGAGAAGACTGAGAGGGGACATGATAGCAGTTTTCAGGTATCTAAAAGGGTGTTGTCAGGAGGAGGGAGAAAATTTGTTCACCTTAGCCTCTAAGGATAGAACAAGCAGCAATGGGCTTAAACTGCAGGAAGGGAGATTTAGGTTGGACATCAGGAAAATGTTCCTGTCAGGGTAGTTAAACACTGGAATAAATTGCCTAGGGAGGTTGTGGAATCTCCATCTCTGGAGATATTTAAGAGTAGGATAGATAAATGTCTATCAGGGATGGTCTAGACAATATTGGCTCCTGCCATGAGAGCAGGGGACTGGACTTGATGGCCTCTTGAGGTCCCTTCCAGTCCTAGAGTCTATGAATCCATAAGAAAAAGCCTTCAAGAGAACATGAGGCAGTTTAGCACCCTGCTCTTGCTTTAGCTAAGGTCCAATAGCCAACAATGGCATCATTTGTCTAGTACAGAGAATACTCTAAGACTGGGTTTTTGTCAGAGTTTTCCTTTACCCCTCTAGAGTTGTGCCATGATGGGAAGGTATCTCCTGGGCTGACAAGTATAAGCCAAAATACAACTGGAACTGTTTTGCTAGGTATAGATTAAACCTGTATATGTTTTTATTTGCATTTTGGGTATAATCAACATCAAGTGGCCTTTGGACTAGAAGAATGCTTGTGTGGAAACTGAATCATGGTAAACGTTAGTAAAATTACTAGGGAAATTATTTTCAGCACCCCAAACAAAAATAAAACTGGTCTAGGGCCTAAAGGCTGGGAGGAGAGACCAAAAATTAGTAGGGAAATATCCCTCAGACATACCTTTGAGTGTCCCTATGAATATTGGTTTGCTTTGATTGAATTAAAGGCTTTGGAAAACAATCAGACTTCATGTATTACCAGTGATACCAACTCTCTTAAGCACCTTTATCTTTACTGTTTGTAAATCTGCACTATGCATGCCTCGCTTAATTACACTCATTTCCTTAGCTGTCTGAATTACTCCAAACTGGCCAGGCCCTACCTTCCAAAGATCCCTGCCAAACACCATGCCTGATAAAAGGGATCATGTTGCTTTCCCTGTATTGAAGTTGTTGTTTCAGTCCATTGAAGAGCCCATGATCTTATTAGTAAGAGTAGGTGTCTACCCTGGTGACCGAATATCAGATTTCCCTTACCTCTGCAGAACCACATCTTGAATGCTGATTGGCTGCTGCCATCCACTCAGATGAGCATAGTTCCATGGTGATCTCTTTCCATAATACATGAAATGCTTTTGAGTGAAAGGTGCTGTATAACTATAAAATATTTGAATGGTACCTTCCAATTAGGTGGGAACCAGTATAGCAGTACAATTGCTGAGACGTCACCTTGGAAACACTTAATGATGAAGAAAAGTAATAACTTATTGGGGCAGTATTAGTGTTCACTTTACCTAATACCATGCTGTTTAATGGTGATCAATCTAGGGCTAAATAGATGTCAGATTCCAGCTCTGATTTCTCACTACAGATTTGCCAAATGAAGATTAAAGTGATGGAGGTAAAGAAGGTATTTTCCCTATCCACACCTGTTTTCTCCTGGTTTGGGGTTTATTTTTCTGCACCTTTCTCTAGTCCTGTCAGAGATGAGATACTGGTCTGATCCACTATAGCAAATCCTTGTCCAGTGTCCATGCCACAACCTTACAAAAAAAATCAGCTGCATTCTCTACTTGATTCAAATTCTTAGATTTAAAATATGCACATTCAGCTATTTAAAGGCAACACACACACTACAGCACCTTCAATACCTCAAAGTACTCAATTATACCTTTATTAGAGATGTTAGAAATATTCTCTAAAAATTGAATTTATTTCCAGAGTTTGTAATACTAAATTCTAGGCAAACCCAATCTGAATTGTGCTAAAATATCCAGTAGTGCTTAACTTTAATCAGTAATGAGCACAGTTGTGGAACAACCCAATTAATGTTTCCTTGATATGTTTTAGTTAGACTCTATTAAGTATGTACCACCACCAAGGAAATAGCTGTTCAATTTGCTCCATGAGACATTAGGTTTTTAACCTGTCAATACCTGAATAACTCTGTAATGATTAAAGTAGATGTCATTAAATACCTATCTTGTTTCCACACGGTAGCTTAGCTCTTAAACAATTAAAAGATACTCTGATACCACTGGAAACATATCCTTATTAAATTTGATTTAAGCACACAATCTATAATGGGATGAATGATTCTGTGAAACTAACACTGAAGAAATCTTATTAATTCACCATTGTTAGAGAGATGATGTGGTAAAATAGCCTGGAATCAAGAGAGAAATGGAAAATTTTTACATGCTGTAAGCTCTAAATAAAATACAAGACCACTTTGAGGAGGAGGAAACATTACACAAGTCTGTATTTGATATGTGGCCCATAATTACAGGAAGCTGGTAGAAGGTGCCATGATACCTGTCAATTATCAGCAGGCAGAAAATGCAGATAACATACATAATTCATCAACATACTGCTCTTTGTTAAACTGACTGATTTAGCGCCATAACAAAACTGCTTATTCAAAAGAAGAAAGTTACATTTTCAAACTAAGCTATTTGAATGTGTTCAGTTATTCAGTTGATTCAGAGAGATGTTTGTGTTGCTAAATGTTAGTAACCATGAATACAGCCATACAAAATTCTATGCATGCGCGCACACACACTGGTTGTGTTCAGAGGCAGAAAGACAGTACTATCAATAATGGAAATGTTAATCCTTACAATCTGCACCCTGGAATGATTTTTTCATGGTAGTTTTTAACAAATTGTAGAGAAATTTAAGTGAGTGATAAGCATTAAAATGTCCATTTTATTTACTATTTCCTATCTTGCCCATGGCATTTTTAATTTAATTGATATTATAAAAATGAATATAAATACTACACACTAAGATTCTGAAAGATTCTAAACCTCTAGCAGCTTTCAGTATATTCATCATTACAGCTTGACTTCTGCTGGTACTATCTTGAATTGGCACAGCTTGAGAACAAATGAGTCTTTACAGAAAAGCAAGAATCTAGTTAAAAGCTAGCAGTGGGGTCTTATTAGAGTATAGAAAGTTTTTAAACTTTGCTCAGAGAATGCTCTCACCTAGTATACTGTGTTCAGCAATACTTATCCCATCTCTTAAAGAGAGCATAGTAGAAATAGAAAATTAGTTTTAATAGACTCTTATGAAGAGAAATTGAAAAGACTGTGACTACACCTCTACCCCGATATAATGCGACCTTATACAACACAAATTCAGATATAATGTGGTAAAGCAGTGCTCCGTGGGGACAGGGTTGCACACTCTGGTGGATCAAAGCAAGTTCAATAGAATGCGGATTCACCTATAACACGGTAAGATTTTTTGGCTCCCGAGGACAGCGTTATATCAAGGTAGAAGTGTATTTAAAGAGGAGACTAATAAGACGACATGATAGAGGTACACATATAAATGGGATAAACTCTCCTATTTACTGTTCCATAATACAACATTAAGGGGATATTCAATTAAACTGAGAGGCAACACTTAAAACCCATGAAAGGAAATACATGCTACATTAAAAAAAAAAGCGCGCTGTGGAACTCACTCCTACAAATATCACAAAAGCAAGAACCTTAGCTGGATTTTTGAGATGACTGGACTATTAGAGAGGAGAACATGCAGTTAATTATCAGGATATATAATATAAAAAGATATAGAACCTCTATCCTACAGGGCCAAAGCTATCCACTAACTGATGCAAGACCTTCCCTTACAGGCAGGCTCCTTGCACGTTCCTATAAAGTAACTGGTACTGGCCACTATCACAGACACAATACTGGGATAAATGGACAACCAGTTGGCTCTAGCATGACAATGCCTATATTCCCAGGAATGTTATTTTCCTGTTGTGTCACTTTTTTCAGTAAAGCTCAGTTCCTTATATTGTGGCAATTTTGTAGCAACCTTGGGGACGCATACTGCCCCATATCCATATTAACAACTTTCACTGGGGGCATATATTGTACTGCCCCTGATCAGAACGCACAATTTTTGAGGGTAGTGGGATCTTTGCCAGCAGATGGAGATATAGCCCCAGGACATCAGGTTCCATGTGCACACAGAGGGACAAATATGGTCCTCAGTTTACCAGTAGAATTAGTTTAGCGTAAGTCTGAAATATTTGGCATACAGGAAGCCTGTGTTTAATATTAAAAGAAATAGGGAAAGTCATTTTTTCTCCTCTATAGCAGTATTTCTTCTCTAATATCAGTATACCCTAGAAAGAGAAGGGGATGTGTTTAGGTATTTATATTGAACGTAAGGCGTGCTTGGTGCTTTATAGATGAATGATCATGGTCCCTGACTGAAGAACTTCCACTCTAAACAGATACGAGCCAAAACAAGTAGAAGGAGGAAAGGTGAGGACAAGATTGCAACATGCCATTGCTTAAATTGTTATGCACATCTCTTAGCAGGGTGTATAGATTATCTTGTTTTATGGGTTATTTTGGATTGAAATAAGAGTGAGTGAAATGAGACTGATGGGGAAGGAATGAGTTTTAGGACTAAGACAGAAAGAAGAAAATCAGAGAGAAAGGAGACATGGTGGACAAGAAAAGGAAGGCTGGGTAGTAAAGAGGTTGGATGGGAAGAAGGAAAGACTAACTACCAAGAGGGGAAAAAGTCCAGAGGTCACTTAAAAATGTAGTATATTAGATGCCATGCAGAGACTGTACTGTGAAGGTGACCTAAGGGAAAGGGGAAATGACAGGCCTGACACTTATTCTCTCATGGAGTTATCCTCTTTGGTCTGCTGGAACTGTTGGCAAGCACAGGATGTAGGCTCTTAAAGACCATTCAGAAGCTCTTTCACATGTGGTGCAAGCTCCTGAGTGGAGTGGAAGCTGCTGGACCTAGTCAGGTACAGAGGGTGACAGGCCCTCTTGCAGCTGTCTGGAGCTGCTACTGAATTCCCAAGGGCATTCCTCTACAACTTAGGCTACGTCTACACTGCACGATTAATTCGAAGTAGTTTAAACCGATATTACAAAACCGATGTTATAAAATCGGGTTTGCGCATCCACAGTGCAATCACAAAATCGATAGCCTTGGACCAGGGACGCAAGCAACCATCGATTTAAGGAGCGGTGCACTGTGGGTAGCTGTTCCTCAGCTATCCCATAGTTCCCACTTCCGTGTTGAGAGCACAGTGCCTGATGGGGCAGAAAACATTGCCCCGGGTGGTGCTGGGTACAGCCTCACCCCT
>NC_133774.1:40318355-40324108 GCF_003597395.2 Chelonoidis abingdonii
GAATTTAGCGCTACTCCTCTCGTTTGGGAGGAGTTCCGAAATCGATTTAAGGAGGCGGTAAAATCGATATTAATGACGACGTCATGTGAACGGATACAGCGTTAAATCGGTATATCGGCCATTAAACCGATTTAAAGTCGCAGTGTAGACCTGGCCTTAGTTTCCATTCTGTCCCATCAGTATATTTACTGATGACACTCCATTCACTTCCATGCAGCAATTAAGAAAAAAGGTTTTCGGGGGGGGACCCCAAACCTGGTATCTATTTTGTTTTAGACAGCGCTTTATTTAAGGCCCAGTCTTACAAGCCCTTACTCAGACATGTAGCGCTTACTCACACAACAGTTCCATTCACTTTAGTGGAACTACTGTACCCATGTGAGTCAAGACTACTCATCTAAGTCGAGGCTGGTAGAAGCAGATGCACCTATGGCTTCATCCTCCAAATTTTGTAAACAACCGGCTTACCTGGCCATAGGTTGTGGTCAGTCTTCTTTATTATTAATTACTGCAGAGTTTAAAGTAGGAAGTCTTATTTATCAAGGGTTTATCCCACTCTGATACTTTAGGCAATATAAGTAGAAAATGTAAAAATTCTGCCCTATGTAGGTTTTTGGCACAGTGGTAACAATTATTTCTTGTTTTGTTATTCCCAGCAGCTATTGATTATATCCCAGATTGCGGGTATTAAACCATGGGCAATGCTTCAACTGATGTTCCCCTGTAACTCTGCCTACCTCACCCAACCTTTTTCTGAGGGTCTCCCAGGCAGCACAGGCTGCAGCATCAGTTCTGCCCTTATTTCAAATGGACACAACTTGTGCTTTCCTCTGCAACTGCTCATTCATGGTCCCATCCTCATCCCACCCCTTTTGGATAGCTAATACACACAGGAAACAGTACCTGTATTTCAGCAGGACTGCCCCTCGAATAGCTGCCAGGTACAACTCCAATTTACAGGAAAAAGGCATTGTCCTCAAGTTAAGACCAATGTCATTTTGCATCCTTATGGAAGAGGGATACGCTAATATTTTTGCCATTTCTTCAAGATTCATTTTGCCATAGATAGTTAAAAATGGTGTTGCTCTCATTTGGGTTCAACTGTGTGAATTTTAATCATTTTAATTCTCAAAATGGAGAGGTGGCTGGGCAAACCTACACAATTACTCATTTTCTACTTGTACTTTCAGTATAGCATCTGGATCAAACTCAGTTTAAATATCCTTTTGCTAAGCAGTAGGAAGTCACATCTCAGTTCATACCTTGGCCAAATTCACTGCTGTAAGAGGGTGCAATTCTGGTAAGTCAACAGAGCTGTTCCTTCTTACACCAGCAATGAATTTAGTCCTTAAGTGATTCTCCATAATCAGTATCCATTTTTAAATCTGGCAGTCGGGTTGGCTGAGCCTCAATTAAAGTTACACGATTGGTACGCTAAATAATACAAGTGTTCCCATATTTTTACCCAACACAGAAGACACTATTTACCTACTGTAGCAGCAAATATAGTAAGCAGTATAATACGAAGCATGCAGAAGAGATACCTCACTTCTTATATGTAAATGAAGCTGTACACAAACATGCTGCATATACAACCCATGAATATGCTGTGTACAGAAATGCAAATAACTGTACTTAGTTCTGTAATTTATTTCTGGGCCTAAATAAAATGGCCTCAAGGGGAAGGATGTTGTCAGAACTGATTCAAACACATCTGGAACCTAATGCAGTCAGTCAGGATCACCTTACAATCATTCACACTTCCCTCTTCGTGAGGGTTGGGAGGCCTTTTTTTGGTAAAATAAAATTTCTCGAAAGTAGGACAGGATGATATGGATGAGCATGGGGGGAGAGGAAGGAGTGCAAGGCCAGGAAAGGGAAGCTGCAGCAGCAGCCGCCTCAAAGGGGAAAGGAGGAAGTTCTCCCAAGAGAGAGTAGTGAAAGAAGCCTCTAGTCAGGGGCAGCAGTAAAACACTAATTGGGGTGGGAAAACAGGGTGGAGAGAGAGAGCTTTTGGGAGTTTCAAGTTCTGCCACCACACTGGAGGTAAATTTGGGATAATTTCCCTGTCTCTGATGGAGTCCCCCCTGCCAATCCCCCTGCTCTCAATTCAGGAAAATCATCCTGAGATGATGTCTTACCCCAGGGCACCAAAAATACATCTGAAGAACAAATATTTGTCTTTGGAATGGATCAGATTGTGCTAGGGGACACGTATTTTCTAAAGACTTTACACCAATTTAACACTGTGCTATATCATCAAAATACCCTTGCTAACTAAATTATAAGCATTCTTAGCAAAAGTCAGTTTTCTTCAGCTTGCCAAGAGATGGTGCTTCCCTCTTTGTTTATGCTTGAGAAAATTCTTAAAGAAAAAGACACGAGTAGATTCCTCACACTGTCTTCTCCATTCCTGAGTACCATACCACTGGGACACAGGGTTTATCATAAAATCAACCATACTTGGTCAGATCAATGGTCCATCTAGCCCAGTATCCTGTCTTCCAATACCAAATGCTTGAGAGGGAATAAACAGAACAGGGCAATTATCGAGCCCTCCCTTGTTTAGTCCCAGCATCAGGAAGTGAGAGGCTTAGGCACACCCAGAGCATGGAGTTGCATTCCTGACCACCTTGGCTAACAGACCTCAATGGACCTAACTTTCATGAACTTCTCTAATTCTTTTTTAACCCAGTTATACTTCTGGCCTTTACAACACTTCCTGGCAATGAGTTCCACAAGTTGACTGTGCATTGTGTGAATAAGTACTTCCTCCAGTTTATTTTTTAAAGCTGCTATCTCTTCACCTCATTAGTTGAAGCCCGTTCTTGAGTTATGTGAAGGGGTAAGTAACTCCTCCCTATTCACTTTCTCCACACCATTTATTTTATAGAGCTTTATCTTATTCCACCCCCCTTAGTTCTCTCTTCCATGCTGACAGTCCGTCTTTTTAATCTCTCATCATATGAAAGCTGTTCTATATCTCTAATAATTTTTGCTCCCTTCTCTGTACCTTTTCCAATTCTAACATTTTTTGGGATTGAGCAACCAGAATCGCATGCAGTATTCAAGGTGTATTTATATACTGGCATTATATGTTCTGTCTTATCTAGCCCTTTCCTAATTCTGTTAGCTTTTTTGACTGACGCTGCACATGAAGTGGATTTTTCAGAGAACTATCCACAATGACTCCAGGATTCCTTTCTTGAGTTGCAACAGCCAATGTAGCTCACAATCATTTAGTATCTATAGTGGGGATTGTCTGCCAAAATGCATTACTTTGCATTTATCAATGTTGAATTTCATCTGTCATTTTGTTACCTAGTCACCCACTTTGAGAGCCCTTTATAACTCTTTAGTGAGCTTTGAACTATCTTGAGTAATTTTGTATCAAACTTTGCTACCTCACAGTTTGCCCCCCTTTCCAGATCATTACTGTTCAACAGATTCACAACTAGTTCCAGGACAGATCCTTGGGGCCCGGACACTGCTATTTACCTCTTTCCCCTTACCTCTCTCTGTTCTAAAAACTGACCACTTATTCCTATCCTTTGTTTCCTTTTAACCAGTTTCTGATCCATGAGGACCTTCCCTCTATCCCATGACAGCTTACTTTACTTAAGAGCCCTTGATGAGGGACTTTGTCACAGGGTTTCAGAAAGTCCACTGGATCACTGTTGTCCACATGCTTGCTGACAACCTCAAAGAATTCTAATAGACTGGCGAGGCATGATTTCCCTCTACGAAAGCCATGTTGACTTCCCCCAACAAATCATGTTCATCTCTGTGTCTGTTCTTTATTAGGTTCAACCAATTTGCCTGATACTGAAGTTAGGCCTACCGACCTGTAATTGCCAGAATCGCCTCTGAAGTTTTTTTTTAAATTTGGCATTACGTTGGCTATCCTCTAGTCACCTAGTACAGAGGCTCATTTCAAGCAACATACCAGAGGAGTTAGTTCTGCACTTTCATATTGAGTTCCTTCAGAACTCTTGAGTGAATACCATCTAGTCCTGGTGACTTGTTTCTATTTAATCAGTTTGTTCCAAAACCTTTTGCTAGTTGCTCTTCATTCTTTTGTGGCCTGCCTAATTATACTTTTACCTTTGATGTGCCAGAGTTTATGCTCCTTTCTGTTTTCCTCAGTAGGATTTGACTTCAAAGTTTTAAAGAGATGCCTTTTGCCTCTGCCTTTTACTCATAGTGGCTTTTTTTGATCCTCTTTCTTTCCTTTGAGGAGAAAGGAGCAGTCTTAAAATACACCTCTGTCTTGATATAATGCAACCCAATATAACACAAATTTGGATATAACGTGGTAAAGCAGTGCTCTGGGGGGGGGGGGGAGGGGCTGCACACTCTGGTGGATCAAAGCAAGTTCAATATAACGTGGTTTCACCTATAACGTGGTAAGATTTTTGGACTCCCAAGGACAGCATTATATCGAGGTAGAGGTGTACTGGCCACCTAATATTAAGGAAAGGGAGTGGCAGCAGAGGAATCCCTGGTCAAGGATAAAATAAAGCTGCCTAGCATAGAGGAAGGCTCAGTATGGCAGCAGATAGTCAGAAAAGGACTGACTCTTTCATAACCAGCCAAATTAATTATTCCCTGGATACTAGTGCTTATCCTCATGTCTCACTGGGAAAAGGAGGAAGAGATACACTTAGCTCCAGGTGTAGCACAAGTCTTGACATGGCAGAAGGGCAGGCAGGCCTGGGCCCAAGAGTCTTGGTTCTGTTTTCAACAGACTTATTAGTTGGTGCGGGATGAGAAGAGTAGTGAGTATGATCAGAAACTTATGCCTTTGAGTGGAGGCCTCAACAGTGGTTCTAGAGCTTGTCTGAACCAGCCTTGAATTTATTTATTTTTATAAAAGGAGTTGTATAACACTTATTGTTGGGAACTAGTTTAAAGGAGTGCACAATTATGGATGAAATTTAAAATAAGTTGGGAAACCATTTAGTGCTTTTCTAGTACATGTAGGTCCTACAGGCAAATTGCATAACACTATTCAACTAAATTACCATTCTTAAATTAGTTCCAACTTTGTAGAGTTGCACCAAGGACTGTATCCGAAGACTTATTTCCCACAGCACATGATGACTGGTACCTTGGCTTTACACAGCATTCTGGCACTCTATTTGCTATCACACTCACCACAAGAGATCATTTATTATAAAACATTTTCCAAAATGGTGCCACAGATGACTTGGATTGTATGGACACAAGCCACCAATTTCAGTCTTTACCACCTGACTTTCCACCTTACAAGTAAATAATGTTCATCTGGGCTTAAAGATTAAACAGATATCACAAAAAAATTCTCCCCTTATTCGCAACGCTGATCTCACTCAGATGCTTCCCAACTTCTTACATTTCATACATAGGCCTGGTCTACCCTACACATTTATACCAATTTTAGCAGCGTTAAACCGATTTAACGCTGCACCCGTCCACACAACGAGGCCCTTTATATCAATATAAAGGGCTCTCTAAACCAGTTTCTGTACTTCTCCCCCATGAGAGGAGTAGCGCTGAAATCAGTATTACCATATCGGATTAGGGTTAGTGTGGCCGCAGATCGATGGTATTGGCCTCCAGGCGGTATCCCACAGTGCACCACTGTGACTGCTCTGGAAAGCAATCTGAACTTGGATGCACTGGCCAGGTAGACAGGAAAAGCCCCACAAACTTTTGAATTGCATTTCCTGTTTGCCCAGCATGGAGCTCTGATCAGCACGGGGGGTGATGCA
>NC_133774.1:40325384-40545708 GCF_003597395.2 Chelonoidis abingdonii
CAGGGCAATCCAGGGAAAAAGGGCGCAAAATGATTGTCTGCCATTGCTTTCACAGAGGAAGGAATGAGTGACGACATTTACCCAGAATCACCCGCGACACTGTTTTTGCACCATCATGCATTGGGATCTCAACCCAGAATTCCAATGGGCGGGGGCGACTGCGGGAACTATGGGATAGCTGCCCACAGTGCAACACTCCAGAAATCAACGCTAGCCTAGGACCATGGATGCACACCGCCGAATTAATGTGCTTAGTATGGTCGTGTGCACTCGACTTTACACAATCTGTTTTACAAAACCGGTTTATGTAAAATTAGAATAATCCTGTAGTGTAGACGTACTCGTAGTTTCACATTCCTTCCCATAAAGTTCCCAACAATACAATGTTAAACAATTCCTTTTGCATAGGTCATTCAGGACTGGTTCAGATAGACCTCAGAGCCATCAAGGACCAGGCATTTTCTGTTACCAGTGTGATTCTGGCCCCAAGCAGCGAAGAGGCTGGAAAACCCACTGTAATGGATTTATGGATCTAGGCACAGGAAGGAAAACTTCAGGTAGTTACTAAAGGCTTTTTTCCTCTAGTTTTCAATACACAGCTGGAGGGAATTGGGATGCTGCACACAGTAAAATATTACAATTTGTTATCTTAGTGCCTTTGATACCAAAGGATTGCAAAACACTTTACAAATCCCAATTCTATGAACTGCTGAGTATCCTTTGCACCTTTGACATATCAAGGGGAGAGCACTGGCCACCTCAAAGGCTCAGGGCCGAAACCCATCTTTCTCTCCCACATGAAAGGAGGCAGAAGGGTAATTCTTTCCTTAAGTGATATGCAAGTCAGAGAACTGCTCATCTGACACACCATTCCCTCTTCTGGATGAGGCCAGCAAGCCTACATCCAGCATGGGGCCTAGCACACTGGCATTTGTCATTAACCCAGAGGTATTCCTGGTGAGAAACAAGCAGGACCCATGCAGAGGTGGTGGTAACAGCCTACAAAATTCCCTTTCTTTGTGCATCTTCACAGAAGGGTTTTCTGCCATCTTGCTTTCCTGGGAAAGAAGCATAGTGCCCTATCTGCGTAAAATAATTACTTGAGGTGCAATAGCACAATGGTTTAGCATCCATAGATAGGGAAATTGAGGCACAGAGACATTTAAGTGACAAAGCAAGTCTTTGGCAGAGTTGCAAGGACTCCCCTTTACTCTCAGTCCCGAACTTTCACAAAGGAGATAAGCGATGCTGTGTAGCGATTGTCATCTCTAGTCCTGATTCTCTCAACAGGCTGATGTACTGCCCTGAAATGTTGATTGAAGGCAAGGAGAAACAGTCATTGTATCAAGCAGCTGTTCGTGAGGCACAACTTGAAATCTACTCAACTTCTAAAAGTTCAAAGTAGTTCTACACTTGCCCAGGTTTCCTTAACAACTTGCGTAGTTTATTTTATACTAACATGTTTCTCTTTCTTGCATGCAGGGCCCACATACAAGGGGAAAACTCAACTTCTGGGGAAACTGTTCATGTTTATACAACACTTAGTTAAATACTAATTAGGAAATTTCTATTCAGTGTTGGCTATAGCCTATAAGATTTTTACAGAAAAGCATGTTTGACTGTTTCCCTTTAAAAAATGACTTGTGGCTAGACATGAATGAATATGCTATTACCCATAATTTTCTAGTAATTCTGTTAAGACTATAACTTCTCGTGCCATGGAATTACATTGTGCTTAACTCACATTTACAGAAAAGAACTAACCCTTCAGTTTTTTTAAATCAATCAATATTTTTGTTGAAAAAATCCATTTTTATTCTGAATGTTTGCGTTATAGTTGTGACTGAAGATAATTAATTTTGTTACACCCAAACACTATATTTGTCATGCTGCCCATCAGTGGTATCTGACCACCTCACAAAATCAGGGCACAATTCTATATAAATATTTACCTTCTTACAACTCTGCTCAGCATGATGTGAACTGTGTAAACAAGACTTGTGGTGTTACTATTGGAAGACTAGGTTGAAGAAAGGCAGGTTTAGTACCTTCAGAGAAAGGAAAATGCTAAGCTCTCTGGTCATCCTGATCTCTCCTTAAAAAAGAACTTAATATTCTTTCAGTACTTGCTGTCCTGTACACATGAGTTTCACTCTTACACTATATAGGGAACTGCTAGTGGCATGTCATGATATAGTGTTGCCATGGTTATAATCCCTGTTTTGTAAACAGTATCAAATAAAACCACCTTGGATGATAGTAATGCAGTTTAGACAGATCCCACAGTTCTTTTAAAATGATTCTCCATTTCTTTTCAGTGTTGGTAATAAGTCACCACAGGCTGCAGTTTCAATACTGGTAGTTTGTAAATGAGAACTCCGTTCCTTTCAGAAAATGCTCCACCTGAAGCAGCACTAGCTTTTTGTTTCCCATAGAGTTCATCACAGATAACACAAGAGACTGAAAATCAATGGGGAGGATCCCCATATTCCCTTTCAGCAGCTGAGGTGGCTGACACACAGCTATCACTACCACATCATTTGTGTGGGGTGGGATGGAGTGTAAGGAACTGACTTCCTAGAGCATAAGAACAGTTCTAGGAGGAGAATTTTCTAGATATCGGAACTAATTTAGGGTGGACCCTCATTCTCTTGTAATAAGTGCCATGTGGAGTGGAAAAGGATTGGCTTTATGCACTAAACTGTACTTCCACCCTTGCTAGCCTCATCATCATCTTCCTCTGTTCTACTCCTTTTCCATTCCCTTTTTAAAAATCAAAGGGACAAAAATTCACTCTCCTATAGTCAGTAGGAAGGACAGAGCCAATAACTACTGAAGAATAAGGATTTAAAAAACAAGTCAGGTGTCTAGCACTTGTTTGCAAAGAACTGTTCAGCTAGGGGCAGGGTACAAGCTCATGCAATGCTGTCCTTCAGTTTGCACACAGGGAGCTCTAGTTCCCATACTGCTGCTCAGAACTGAGATATAGCAGAGTGAAAACTGGCCCATGTCTTCCCAGGCCTCACTGCTGCTATTCAAAACCACCTGGGCAACACTGAAACCATAAAGAATCAAGTCAACTTCATGCTACTGTTTGTGGCAAAGCAATGAGCAAAAGTAGCTACTGGGGCTATTAACTAGGAAGAAGTTAAACTTAATGTAGTGGAGTGACACTCCACTCCCTCTCCGCAGACTGAGGAACCACAAAATAGCAAGGACCCTCCACCCTTTAGCAGCCAGCAAGAGTCTGTTAACTCAGCAGACAGGTCCATTTGCTTGGATAGGATGAACTGGATTCACCGCACCTCTGGCTTCCTGCCATACGGAGCCCTCTGCTAGGATTCAAGCAGCTGGACTGGCTGTTGGGTTAAGTACTGGGAAAATTCCTGCTGCAACCCCTACCTCCACAGTGGGTAAAGAGAACACCCTCTTACTGCCCGATTCCCAGGGGAGGAGGGCCCCTGCTGTTGCCTTTCTGGGATGAGAAGGGAACCTCTTGTCACTATCGCTTCCAGTGGGGAATAGGGCAAGGCCACATCACGGTGTGGCTAGAGCCCTAGATTTCCTTTACAAAAAACTCTGGTAGCCAGGTTTGTGGTGAGCAACAGAACAAAAATGCTTCTTTCCATCAGGTCAGACTTCAGACGCTGACTTGGCACAGGATGGCATGAAAGATAAGAGCCCCCAAGGGACGTCCAGGGAGAGTGTTATCATAGGAATCCACCTCCCCCTTTCCCAGTAGCTCAGGGAAGGCTAGTTTCTCACATTGTCACTGCTGTAGGACCCCATCCCTATCTTCCTGTTCCCCAACTGCTGTATATGGTTAGTAGGTTTAGTCTTCTAGCTCTGAATTATCTGGCAAAGTTTCCAAGGTCCTATGTGGGAGGGGAGGAAATGGTGGACATGAGCCACTGATAGTATAAGCTAGAAAAGTACAATGTTGAGAATTGTGCACAGGAGAAGATGAGACAGTTTATGGTAGAAAACATTATATAAGACAGGGTGGGAGAAAAGAGCAGAAAACACACTGAAGACAGAGGAATATGCTATGACTGATATATAGTAGTGGGGGGAGGGAAGGAGGAAGTGGCATGAGGACTTTGTTTGCAGTCCTACCAGAGCTTTGTTCTGCAGGAAATGTTTGTAAGACACTGAATGCTTGTGAATTAGATCTTAATGAAAGGAAGGGGTTAAAGTTGAAATGGACTTTTACAAAACCTACCTCCAGCTCATGTTCGGACTCAAATATTCACTGACTTCCTCTGTTTGCAACATAAGGATGTCTTTGTGCAAGTCTCAGAAAAACTGACCCTTCATTTCTCTACCCCCCTTCACTTCCCCCACACCCTCTGTTTCCTAGATCATAGCCTGTAAAGATGGACCAATTTCCAAAAACATACCCTGTGACAAATAGCAGGATCATACCAGCTGCTTAACTCAAGATCAGCTTTCCCCTCCCACTATACAGATGCATAGAGCACAGACATTTTAGGACAAGGGTGAAGTAGGAAGTTTTCCCCATTGTTTTTTGGTTAATTAAGCTACTTTCTTGTAAATACTGCCTGTTAAACCTTAATAAGTCTTGAGGCAGACGCTTGCTAGTGAACAAGAGGGGGGCTTCTTATGATGGAACCATTCCACCAGCACACACCCTTTCACTGTCAGGAAAAGTGTATAAGTATTGTGTATTTAGAAAGTTCCAATAGCCTTAATACTTCCATGTTATTTATTCAGTTGATTTTTCCCCCCACCCCCACACTTCATTTAACTAACATTTTGTCCATCTCAGTTGCTTTCTTTTCCTCCTCTGCCATAGTGGAATAGTTGGGCAGGCAGATGACTTTTGTGGCTGATGTTACTTGTTTGAAGCTTGCATGCCCTTCAGATGCACCAAGTTTTCTGCCAAGAATAAATATGCTGCTTACCACAGCACAGCAGCTATAGGGTGGGGTCTAATGCAAGGAAGCCTAAAGGGATGTAGTTATTTAGGAGGAAGCTGGCGATTATAAAAAGTTTCCTTTTGGGGGAAAGAGTTAATATAGACAAAATACCACAAGAAGCTCGTCTGTTAGTTTTCAGTCAGAGTATTGCCACAGACTGCCATTAGGATAAATAACTTATTTGACTAGGCAATATTTGAGCTTCATGTAACAAAGTCTTTAGAAATAGACATCTCTAGATTTTACAGCTTTCTGTACACAGTATACACTGAAGAATAAATTTCTAAACTGGTACTTCCTAGAGATTAGAGGGGGAGAGCTCATGAACTGGAAGAACAAGATGCAAACTTGCACTGATTACACTGTCACATGTTTCAGGGAGGATAGCTGACAGGAATTCAATTACTTTGAGGAAGCTTTTTAGTACATCACAAGTCTACTATCACAACTGAAACTGTGAAGCTATTAAATATATTTAAAGAGAAAACACCTGGAAGGAAAGATAATACACTTAAAAGGATACAAAAAGTCTTGTAACAAACATCTAACTTTCCATAATGGTACTAGGAAAGCAAAACATTTCATCAATTTTTATTTTTAAACAAAAATAAGATTGTTTTGGCCTTAAGTAGGGTGTGTAATATTTTCAAGCATACATCTATTGGAAGAAGAGTCAAAACAAGTTTACAGTTTAGGTTAAATCCAGTTTCCTGCCACGTACAGCACTTCTGCAAACGTTCAGAGAACAAACTAAACTCTAATAGAAGGTAGAATACAGAAATGAGACTAAACCAAGAATTTTAGTTTCTCAAACAGATCTAATAGCTTCAGGTGACACTTTGAATATATACAGCTTCCTGATTTCATTGCACATGTTCACGTTACCTGTATTTAACAATGACTTTCTTTCCTACAGTAAAAGCAGCAGTAGTGAGCTAGGTTACCCCACCAGGGCAACCTAACAATACTAGGCTCCTTATAAGGAAGGAGTTATACCTGCCCATGGTCCATTCTCAGTAGTTATAAACAGAGTGCACTAATTTACTGTGGGGGAGAATACACAGTATCATGGATTCACATGACTATGAATCACTGGTATCTTCACTACTGTCCAAGAGCTAGTCTTACTCAGAATTACCCCTATGGAGTTCTTTAAAGCAGTTAAAAGGTAATATCATCAGGAAAACATGGCTCAAATTAGAGAAACCTCAAAGTATTTTGAATGTTTCTAGATAGCTCTGAAAGATCAGAAAAGTATGTTTAGTATTCTAAATTTCTATTCCCAATAGTTGTACAGATCAACATTGGACTCCGGTTCATTTCTTGTTCGCCTCATCCTGTAATTCAATAAAAGTAACAAGCCATGTTTTGAGAGCTGACTCAGTGTTGCCTTCCCTCCCACCTCACATTTTTGAATACACCTTTACCCCGCTATAACATGACCTGATAACACAAATTTGGATATAGTGCGGTAAAGCAGTGCTCGGGGGTGGGGAGGAGCGGGACTGCACACTCCAGTGGATCAAAGCAAGTTTGATATAAGGTGGTTTCACCTATAATGCAGTAAGATTTTTTGGCTCCTGAGGACAGCATTATACAGGGGAAGAGGTGTAGAAACTTAACTGTAGAAACCCTTGGTAACACTTATTCAAAAGAATTTGGTTTAACTTAAGGCTAGTAGGAACCAAAGCTTCTCTATGTTCAACTCTTCAAATGAGTTATAACTATCTACTTTAGAAGATCATATGCTGTATAAAACTTGACATATGCACATGCTCATTTTAAAGCCTCCAAAATGATGTTCAGGTCAATATCAGATCTGAACCCCCCAGTTTCTAATTTCTTAGAGAAACATTTTCTATTGCCATACACAGTTAAGAGACCAACAAGGGATCTTAAAAATACTGATTAGACAAGGTAGATGAGGTAATATCTTTTACTGGACCAATCATTGTTCTTGAAAGAAGCTTTCAAGCTACACAGAGCTCTCTTCAGGTCTACTGGTTTTCCCTGTATGAGAATGGCCACCTGTAAGAAGTTGCAGAGAACTTAGTAATTGTGGATTTAGGCTATATGTACACTACAGCCTATGCTGGCAGATCTTATGTTGCTATGGGGTATGAATAACCCCCCCTCTCCCCCAAGCGACATAAGTTATGCTGACATGTGCTCATGAACGCTTGTATCAGCAGGCAAGCTGCTCCTGCCAACACAGCTTCCGGCATTCATGAAGGTAATTTGATTTTTTTTTTTACGCTGAAGGGACAGCTCTCATGTCAGCATAGAGAGTCTTCACCAGATGTGCTGTACAGCTCATCAGTACAGCTGCTACGCTGCACATGGAGACATGGCCTTAGTCTTGCCACTTGAGACAAGAACAGCAATTCCAGCACTGTTTTCTAGAGCAGAGGTTCTCCAAATTTCATGTTATAGAACACTTCTGAGGATAGATCTTTCCCTTGATACCTGCCTTCCCAATTCCACACCTTCTTCGTATCCAGCATGGCGATCAGGTACATGAAAATTAATACTTAAATCCTTAAAGGGAGAAGATAAAAGTAAACTTTTAATGTTAAATGCAGCTTCTTAGTTATATTTTTTGTCTGAATGTAGGACTTGCATATCAGTCCCAAGTCTCCCCTTTGTTCGTTTTAGTTCTTATTATTCTAATCTTTCCAGGTCACTTTGCAGTTAGGTTCTGCCCTCCTGAGTGTTTTGTAGATACTCCAGTTTTGGTATTGTCTACAATTTGTGGAGAAACATACACCGAAGACCTTGTCTACACTACCGAGGAAATTCAATGTGAATAGCATAACTCAAATTGCTGTAGCTTAGACCTACTACTCATGGCCTGCTCCAGGCCACAGCGCGCCAAGTGTGTGCTTGGGGCGGCACGCCGTGGGGGGCACTCTGTAGTTGCTGGGAGGGCGGCACGTGGCTCTGGTGGAGCTCCTGCAGGTATGCCTGCGGAGGGTCCGCTGGTCCCATGGCTCCAGTGGAGCATCCAAAGGCACGCCGTGCTTGGGGCAGCGAAATTGCTAAAGTCGCCCCGCTACTACTAGATCCAAACTACACAATGTCATCAGGAGATGCTCTTCCATTGGCTCCCCCTACTCCAGTGGAGTACTGGAATCGATGGGGAGAGTGATCTGCAGTTGATTTAGTGAGTCTTCACTAGACTAAAATCGACCACCGATGCATCGATCGCTGATCCCCCAATAAGTGTAGACAAGCCCACAGAAAGCAGTTGTAATGGTGCTGGCTTAATCTAAAAAAAGCCTTGGGAATTTAGTCATGGATTGTGCTACAGCTAGTAGGAAGTGATGCTATTTGAAGACTATAAAGATGCTTCAACACTGAGACGCAACTCTACAAAACACAGTTTTAAAGGTACTTTGAGTTGCTATGAAGATGTAGCCTTTGGCTGAATAATCTTATTCAAAGTTAGTTAAGGTGGAATTAAGCTTGCTGCTGCCCTATATCCTGTTTTTCTCTCTCTCTCTTTGGAATATGGGCCTTCTAAAACCTGAACTCAAACAAAAATGCCCCAGGAAATGCTCAGTTAAGGTCTCCCCATGTATCCTCAAAAATGTGTGTTAGAAGAAAAACCAAACCTCAAACTTACAAATGCACAGTTAAGGTTCTACAAACACCACAACCGTAATCTCTTGATCCAAAGACAGTAGTTACTTCAAGTGAGGGTTAAGTGATTTCATGGAGCAATACTACCAAGACTGAAGAATTCCATGCTCAGGGGGCACATTGTAGCTGTAAAGCCACCAGCTGCAATGGGAATGGTACACAGATTCACCACCTCAGAGAAAGGAATTGTACCTGCTGCCTGAGGCACAATGTCAGGAGCACAGCTGCTGCTACATCATTCTAAGAGGTGTGGCATGTGCTCTGTGCTCCTTCCCTCCCCTCCCAGTAAGGAAAAGAAATGCAAGTCTAAGGCAGCAACATATGTACCTATTTCTGGACATAATGAAAAGTAGCTATTCCTGCTAAGTGGCAGATGGATAGAAAAATAAATGGAGAAAGTTGCTATTTGTAGGATTTCTTAAAATGGGCTTAGGAATTTTTCCAGGTTTAGTTTGAAATAACCTTCATTTCATTGTTTTTGTTTGAAACAGGAGCTGGCACCTTTGTCACTCTTCCAGATTTTGAATCTTCATAGTGGCACTTTTTTGTTGCACAATTCTGCCCCGCGCCCCCCTACCCCACCATGAAGAGGATTGTGTTGCAGCAGGTAACTACTATAAAGAAATGGGGGAATCACTACCAAAGTCAGGGTCTCTTGTTTACATGTGTGGGAGCTAAGGGGAATGACGTATTTGACTATGACCAGATCACTTAAAATCTGTTTCAAAAATTTGCAGCATATTAATGTGCCAAATACCTAATTGTATTTCTCATGTTAACATTGTAATTTCTTATTTTAGTGTTTTTTCTGTTTCATTAAGCTAGTGTCTAGCAAGCAGGTACAAATTCTCTTCTGAATTTTATCCTGTAGCCCAAGACACAAACTGGTTATTTTTCAGCTTTTATCTCTACTAAAAGTGTCAAAGCTTTTTAAGGCTTATTTGGCAAAATGCTTGTGCTGTCTCCCATAAGAATTTCCTAAAGATTTTCCTCTACAGGTACATTAAAAAGCAATACATGTTTCCCAGATGTATTTCTTGATGCTCTTAATTTAAGTTTGTTTCTCTTGATTTGAAGATTTGCTGGAGATAGTATTCTGGCTAACCAAATAGAGACATATCATGCTGCTGATTATAAGGCAAATTCCCCATTGGTTTAGGGAGTTCTGCTTGCTCAGACTAAACAGTAGATTTATGCAACTTTTAAGTTTATTTGAATGAAGATTTTTTTAGTCTGATTGCATGTGTTAGCTTTTATTGAGTTGTGTATACTTTATGTAATTTTATAAAATGACTCCTCTGATTTAGAAGGTAAAAATTCTTAGTGATTGACCTATTCATAAGCCAAGTATACCTTTACACATTAACGGTAGAGATGGTAAGGGAACAGACTGGATGAAAGAGCAACCATCAGGTAGCAGCCACCCCTGCTAGTGTGGCGTTGATAAAATCTACATGTGGGATTCTGCAACTGGGGGGACAGCTCAGTGGTTTGAGCATGGGCCTGCTAAAAACAAGGTTGTGAGTTCAGTCCTTGAGGGGGCCAATTAGCCATCTGGGGCAAAATCAGTACAGGCAAGTCTTGTCTTACACGGGGGTTCCATTCCACAGTTATCACGTAAAGCAAAAACCACATACCCAAAATTATATCCCAAAGCCCTTTAAATCCTGCCTGCAGTTCCAGCGGCTGGGCTGGGGCGGCATTTAAAGGGCTATTCCGGGCCTCCTGCCACAGCCCTTTAAATGCTGGCCCCGGCCCTGCCACCAAAGCTGCGGACTGGATTTAAAGGGCTCTGCCGGGGTTCCCGGTGGCTGAAGCCTCGGGCCCTTAGTTTGCCCCAGGGGTTACCAGCCACCTCTGCAGCTGGGAGCCCCCTGGGTAAAATAAAGGCCCTGGGACTCCCAGCCACAGCTGGTGCCCCAGAACCTTTAAATCTTGAGGCCACACCCCCCGACTCCAGCCATAGAGTGTAAAGTGGAAATTGCGCATGTTAAATGTGCATAAATTGCAACAGACCTGTATTTGGTCCTGCTAGTGAAGGCAGGGGGCTGGACTCAATTACCTTTCGGGGTCCCTTCCAGCTCTATGAGATAGGATCAGCTGCTTCTAGGTAAGGGTTAACTCCTCCTGCCTGGGAAATGGGTACCCTATTAGAAGCAGCATTTCCCCAGCAGAAAATACAGCACTTCTCACAAGATCATATCATGACAGGTGAAAGCAGTTCCTTCCCCAAAGCGGGCCAAAATTACTGGTCTAAAACAGGGGGTATCAAACTTACTCTGTAGACAGAGCCAAGTTTCACTTTTATTGGGCACAAGGTAAACACTTAAGATGACATGCATTTCTCAAACCTTAGCTGAATGCCCACTGATGTCAAAGAAAGTTTGCACAGAGATTGAGGGTAGAATATTATGGTCCTTATGGAGTAGCTAAGATTTTAGTTTTTTTGTTCAGTTCCTTGTCACATTCAGTATCACTCAGTGAAAACTGCTTCCCTTTTAGGCCCACTGCTGTTTCTCTCTCTTCATTCCCTACCCTTCTGTTTCTCTGCCTCCTCCCTGCCTCTCTTTTCTGTGCATGTCCTTCTCTACAGTAACTCCCAGTTCTCCACCCATGGGCTTCACTTCCATTTCACTGCTAAAATAAGCAATGAAATAGTTAATGCTGATACATTTAGGCTCCTTAAAATCTCAACCTAAACCTGTTCAAGTTCCCAAATCCCATTAAAATTCCAGGAGGATTGGGCATCTAAATCCCTTAGGCTCCTTTGCTAAAGTGGTGTTAGGCTTTGGAGTTAATATCCAAAAGATATTAGTGGGAGGTGAGGGGTTCACACCTTTAGAGTATTTGATTCATGCTGTCTGCACACTCAGGAAGATCACTTTACACTCAGATCATATTCAGAACATATATTCTTCATGCCCCTGAGGGCTACAAACTTAAAAAAAAGCTAAGAATTGAAACATGCCATGGAGGACAAATATATTATGCAGGCCTAATTCAATCCATCAGCTCTGTTTAATTTTAGTCTAAAGTTATTGTCTTAAAGAATCAGAGGGGTAGCCTCGTTAGTCTGGATCTGTAAAAGCAGCAAAGCATGCATCCGCCAAAGTGGGTATTCATCCATGAAAGCTCATGCTCCAATACATCTGTGAGGCCATGGCTACACTGGCGCTTTACAGCGCTGCAACTTTTGCACTCAGGGGTGTGAAAAAAACACCCCCCTGAGCGCTGCAAGATACAACGCTGTAAAGCCTCAGTGTAAACAGTGCCGCAGCGCTGGAAGCGCGGCTCCCAGCGCTGCAAGCCACATCCTCTACAGGTGTAGAGTACGTGTAGTGCTGGGAGAGCTCTCTCCCAGTGCTGGCACTGCGACCACAGTCGCACTTCAAAGCGCTGCCGTGGCAGCACTGTACGGCTGCAAGTGTAGCCATACCCTTAGTCTATAAGGTGCCATAGGACTCTTTGCTGTCTTAAAGAAGTCTTATTACTGCCACTAATTTTTCTTGCCATGTTAATTTTTCTATGGCTCTAAAGAGTATCTAAACAGATTTTTTAAATTAAGGAAGGCATTTCAAAAAATTAAAAATATATACACAAACATTAAGATACTTGCTGTCTGGTCACCCCAATGGAAAATCTAAAGACAAAGTTATGCAAGTGTGAAAAATTGGGACAGGGGGTGTGGCGTAATGGGAGACTATATAAGAAAAAGACCCCAAAATCAGGACACTGGTCACTATTTTCCACTGATTGTGTTTTGACAATTTAAAAAAAAAAAAAAAATCAGCAAAAAAAGCATTTAAGAGCTGATCAGGAATTTTCAATCAATGTCAAAATGCAGTCTCCGCAGTTTTCAAATGTCCTTCAGGTAAATTAAAGAAAATATTTGTATTTGTGGAACCAAGCGTTTAATTGCATTTGCCTGATCTGCCCTGGTATTTTATGCTCCCCTTTCCTCTATGTCCAGGATTCTATCACTGCTCTCTGGTTGAGCTGCTGCAAGTGACTCATGGGAGTGGTAGTCTGACTGGGCAGCCTTGCCCCCACAGGAGAATAGAGATATGAAGCACCTGACCTACTACTCCACCGAGGCAACCCACAGCCGTTCAGACAAATGCTGTTCAGTGATTAACTGAGCCAAAAATAAATGTTCCAATTCAGGAGTGGCCAAATGTTTTGCTTTGATTGAAGATTTCTAGACAATATTTCATTCTGTGAAAAGTTTCACTATTTTGACCCTTTATCCTGATTTGGATGAAAAAGTTAATCTCAATTTTCCATGAGAAATTCTCATTTTTTATTAGCTCTAGTGTTTACACATCAACATTATGAAAATATTGTACAGTAAACTTCAGATATAGTTTTGCCCTTATTTACACCTGTGCATCCCTACTGAATTATCTGAGGTGAGGACAGACTTTGATCTACTAATTAGTAGCAGAAATATATCAGCCATCTATTTGTGAATAGGAAATTGTGGCTTCTGAGCCTGCTTTTGCGCATTGTTGTAACATTTGTTCCAGAAAGGTTGTTTGATTTGATTAGAAGATAGTTTAAAATAAACTGTTCAAAACTAACATTGGAAGATATTTCACATTGCATGCTATTAGAATTGTAACATTAACATTACACATTAAACCATTTGCTAAAAATTAACCACAGCAGATGGTTAATACCAGTATTTTTATAGTTCCTTTTCAACACCAGGGCAAACATAATATTTTAATTGCATTCAATTTACTCACTGTGGGTTGTGGCATCAAGCCTATCACAGTGGGGGTGCCAGAACTTGATGCCAAAATGGACTGTATGTGAAAGTTTACAGCCTGAGCCTAACCTTAATCAGCACCAGTGGGCATCCAGAATTTTGACAGAAAAATGGTTGCTATCTTGACCTCCTAGGCTAAAAGGGTCATGGAACAATATAGATTTCCATAGGATTCAGAGGAAGAAACCAGAGTGCTCTTCCAAAATGAGATTTATTTAAGGCTGCTGTCAAGTTTCTGATTCTACAATATATACACTTTCTTCAGAATACAATCTGCCTCTTTTTTCCCCTGGAAACCATTTTTGCTCCCTCTTTTAGCTGCTTTGAAATTAAAATATCTTAAGTGAGGTTGCAGGTGTTCTCCATGAAAGAGAAAAATGCTTTAAACATCTATCCTCTCCTCACCCCCAAAACCACTCATCCTGCCCAGAATGCTTTAAAGAACCTCATATACTACTTGTGTACACCTAACCACCACCACCCCTTTCAAAAGCCAACCTACACATGAGAATTTCTGTAATCTGAATCAGGGGGACCAGTTATTTTAGAGGTGACTTGACATGAGGTAGGTCACTTATGTTTGTATTTGCAATATTCATTTCATGTTTTTATTCTTGGCTTTAAGGAGAACATTCTGTAGGTAACAAATTTACTTTGGGAAAAAATTAGGCTTTTGCATTCAAGTCTTGTCTAGGCTTAGCTTGTGTATTTACACCTACACATAACAGTAACACTAGTACTGACAAGGGGCAAACATTAGGCAGATAGGGCATTAGGCTATTCCTCTCCCCCAGAGCTAAGGGAGGAAGGTCAGGTAACATCTTACAAGGCACAATACAGGCCTTTTTAAAATTAGGCTTCTTCTAAAGTTATTTTCTCTGCTTTAGAGAGCCCCCCCCCCCTTCTCGTATGGGTGCTGCCTCTGCTTTGGCCCTCAAGACTGAGGGGCACGGAAGGACTGACCCACAAGCAGCATGTTACCACAATTTTCCTAATAGAGGGGAAACCTTAGAATAGGTTTAAGACACGGTTTTACCAACCAGCCCAGCACGTTCTGGTCCCGTTTGTCTGCTTGCGCGTGTAGCTTAAGGTAGCCTCGGAAGTTTCATAACCTGGCCATCTCCCAGAGACCGTATTACAATTGGCCCTGCAGTTCCATAGCAGGCTAGGAATGCGGAGGGGGAACAAGGCCCTTACCGGGAGTACTAAGTGTCACGACACACAAATCAGTCTCGTATTTTCAACATTAGTAAGAAAGTGCGCTGCAGCAAGAAATCTGGGTCAAAGCACAGCGCAGTCTCAAGCAAGGTAATTAAATACAGGACTCTGCCCCCGGCTGGGATTTGCTGCGCATCGCGTAATTAGCACTAGCGCTCAGGCTCCAGCACGGTGCCAAGGCTTCATGCTCGGGGAGCTCAGCCAGCAGCCACCCTCAGCTGCGTGCAATCGGGATTGTTCAGCCTCCGTGCGAACGGAGCAGCCTGTGCCTAGCGCGGCCTGGCTTTGGTTCTAATTGCATCTCCCCCTCTACTCCCCCCGGTGACTCCACGTCGCGTCCCATCCGGTGCGCAGAGTAACCAACGGACAGGAGGAGTCACTCGGCCGACCTCTTCCCCCAGGGGAGCGGCAGGCGTCACCTGAAGGCATAGCACAGCCGAGGAGCGTGTCCGCCCGCCGGGGGCAGCGCCCCTCAGCCCGCCCTGGCTCTGCCCAGCCGCAACTCCGCGCTGGCGCCAGATTCGCTGCCCCAACACCGACCCGAGCTCGGCTGCTGGACGGAGACGCGCTGCTCGTGCAGCACAAACCCGCGCCAGACGGCAGGCCGACCCAGCGTGTCCTGGCACTAGCTCAGCGCTCCCCTAGCACCTCCGCCGCCCACACTGCATGTGGCGTCTTGCCCAAGCGGGTCCGCACGCGCTACAGGACTGGAGGCGACCCCCACACTTACCAGCCTTCGGAGGTCGGGGTTCCTGGTTGACCTGGTGGCCGATTTGCTTTCCGGCCCGGGGGTCCCCCGACACCGAGGGCAGCGCAGCAGCTACCCTGGGCTGGCTGGGGCTGCCCGGGGCTGCCCTTGCCCTGCTGCGGGTGAGCAGAGCTGGCTGCCCTGCACTGGGCAGGCGAGTACGAGCCAGGCCGACGGGCTACTACCGCCGCTGGGAACCGGGCTGGGGGTCAATGTAGGGAAGCCCGGTTCAGCTCCGTTTTCATTACCGTATTTCTCTGCTGCGCTCAGTGCCGCTCCTTCTCCGTCCTTCTCTCTCCCCTCAGCTTTCCCAGCGGTGATGACCGGGTTGAGGCCGCGACAGCCCCGCCCCCACATTCCATTCCCTAGATGGTGTCAGAAGGCGGTGGCGTCTGCCCCACCCCCTTTTCCCACCACGCGCACACCCGGAGGGCGCGCCCAGGTTTGCGAGTATATGACATCTCCAGAGGAGGCCCCACCCTCTTTCGCAAACAAGCCCCGCCCATCTGCAGTCCCCACTCGTACTGCTAATGAGCCGAGCACAGGGCTGCCTGGCCGGGCCCGTTCTATTTATGTTTGTAGGCGCTGATTTGCATAGCTCCGCCCCTGCCGTGGGCGAGGCAGAAGGCACCGCCCCCTGCCCATACATGGCGGCGATAGGCGGGGCCGCCATTCGGTTGTCGGTCGCTCTCTTCCTGGTGCAGTTTATAGGGTACAGCCACTTCCGCTGTCTGCTTAGAAGCGGCGCGATCATGGCGGAGCGCGGTCAGCTCCCTCCCCCAGCTAAGCGCCTCTGCTGCAGACCTGGCTACGGTTCGGGGTGCAGGCCGGGCCAGCGGGTGGGCGGCGGCGGACCCGGTAGCGGGGTGCTCTGTGCCGGACCCTCTTCCGCGGCCGCCGCCGCTGCCGCCCTGGGGCTGCTGCCGCTCGGCAAGACTCAGAGCCCCGAGTCCCTGCTGGACATCGCGGCTCGCAAGGTGGCGGAGAAGTGGCCCTTCCAGCGGGTGGAGGAGCGGTTCGAGCGGATCCCGGAGCCGGTGCAGCGCAGGATCGTGTACTGGTCTTTCCCCCGTAGCGAGAGGGAGATCTGCATGTACTCCTCCTTCAACACCGGCGCCGAGGACCCCGCCGCCCCCGGGGGGGCCGCTGCCAGCACCGCGCCCGGCGGGGCCGCGGACGCCGCCGCTGACGAGAACCGCCTGCCCTTCCGTAGGGGCATCGCTCTGCTCGACGGCGGCTGCGTCGATAACGTCCTGCAAGTCGGTGAGTCACTCACCGGGAGCCGGGCCGGCCCTCCGGAGCCCCGCGCCCCCCTAACCCGGGCTGCGGCCCCTTTCCATCACTGCTGTAATCTGGCTAGTGGGGCTTTCCGGGCCCCTCGCCCGCCTGTCACCCACCTGTAATCCTTGCCCTCGCCCAGCGCCCTAACCCCCCGCCAGCCCTTCACCTCTGCTCTCCTCTCACCTCGCCTAGGCAGCTGCCGCCTCCGTCCCCCGGAACATGGGCCCTGCAGCTCCGCGCTCCCTCTGTGCCCCCAGCGACCCCCTTCACTTCCAAGGCATCCAGGCCTTGTCATTTCCTCTCCCGTCCCCTCCCCCTCGCAGCCGGATTATGTGGCTCCTTCACGCCTCTCCTCGGCATCCAAGGCCAGGTTACACGCTGCTTCTGTCCGCCTACCAACTGCCCTTCAAATCTGCCCTCTCTCCCCCTCCCACCCCCACACAGCGCCTGTTTACTCTCCGCCCCCGGCTAATCAAACGCTTCCCGTCCCGTCCCTTTAACTCTCTTCACACTCCTCCCCCCGCCAGTCCCCACTCCCCCCGTAATCCCGCCGTGCGGTCCCACCTCACTTTGTCCCCTCCCACCCCCACTAATCCGGGTCATCGTCATACCCTGGGCCACAATAGAGGAGCTGCCAAACCCGCCGCCTCTGCCCGGCAGACCCGGGAGGGCGAGGAAATGAATCAGCAGAAGAAGCCCCCGTGGGGGGAGGGAGGGGCAGGGATCTGTTACCTACAAACCCCAGAAGCGAATTTGCGCGGAGAGATTCGGGTCGCTGAACAAAGGCACTTGTAGGGGGGCTGCGCCGGCGAGGCACGGGGCGGGTTGCGAGCTGCGGCAGATATTGCAACCTAAGCCTGAGGCTGCCTTTGAATCACTCCACGGTTGGCTTTGCGGGATGGGGGGGTGGCTGGATAGCAAAGCTGCCAGATAGCGGATCCAGCTCGGGCTGCCAGCACGGAAGGGAGGGGGGGAGCTGAGCGATGGCTGGGAGGAGGAGGAGCTTCTGTGTATGGAGGCGGTGGTACATGGGGTACTGCCAGTTGCTTTGGGATGTAGCGTTCTTCGCTTCATGGCAACAGCAAAAGGGGGAAGTGCTGTTCTTGCTTCTCCGGGAACAATACTCCCCCCATCCGACCCCAGCTGCTGTCGCCGCCTGCTGCTGTTCTTCACTCTCTCCAGGAGATAGATCTCTCTCTATTTAACTCCTCCTTTTTTAGTTAGTTTAAAAGGCTGGGGGAGGGGGGGCGTGGGTCCCCTCCTCCCTCTGAAGGGAGGAGGAAGAGGAGCTCTGTGTTTGGGGGGAGGGGTTAGTCCCATCAATAAGAGTGCTGGACGAGCTACATGGCCGGCTCACATTTTCCTGTGGGTCTTGGACGCAACAAGGGAAGGTTGTAGATTTCGCATCTCTTGCCTGGCTTGCTCTGATGGGGAGAGGATGAACCATCTCCTGGTTTCTGATGGTGATGGGGGAGGCTTTACAGACCTAGCAATCCAGGCCCCGCTGCCATGTGACAGAACGGGCAGATGGGTTATAATTTCCCTAATAAAACTTCCGTGCAGAGTGAGGTTCTCTGGTGCTGGAGCTCTCGTTTTGTTGTGTTTAGCTGAATGTATTTGCCATTTGCGCATCTCGAATCGCCGTGAGGCAATTCCCTGTGGTGGAGGAGGAGGAGGAAGATCTGGCACTTTGTTCTCATTTTCATGTTTATTTGTGTCCTTTTCAGTTTTCTGCCAGCCTCCGAAAAGGGGAAGCCAAACAAAAGAGGCTCTTTATTTCTTTTCACTGCCTGCAAAATAGTGAAGATTTGACAAAGGGAAAGAAGGACTGATGACTTAAAGCTGCACGATTCCATTTTCCCTCAAACAGACTTGCATAATCTTTCCCAATATGCAGTTTAAGCCTGAGCTTTTCTCTTCCCTGTCAAGCTATCAGGTTTTGAGCATGGACGTGATGACATTTTTAAATGGATTGAAACCAACAGCAGGATAGTTCACAACTCTCTCTCTTCTTTCCCTCTTCTTCCAAAGCACTTAAAACAAAAATGGATCAGTTTTTCCTTTTATTTATGCCTTGTTTTTAAATGATTGAGGTTGTAGATTTTCTGGCCCCAAAGGCCCAATAGATTTTAAGATCTGTTGCATAATTTTGGTTCTCATGTAATTTTGCCTCACTACCATCCTTGGAGAGAACTGTGGTTCATTTGAATTAGAATACAGTCTACAAATGTGATGTCTGCATGATCATGTATTTTCCAAAGGCAGACTCTGTTGCTTTTTCTCTAGGCTCAGTGCCCTTCCCTTCTGCCTAGAGGGGGGGTTCAGCGTTGAAACTTAGTTTTTTTTCTTCTAAATGTCTCATCTTACTTTTGGCTTTGTTTCTTTCTAGAGGACTGAGGGACATCTATGGTTCCGCACTTGTGGCAAAACCAGAATTCAGTCTCATTTTGGTTTGGTTGGCAATGCTGGGAATTTTTTTTTCTCTTGCCTGTGCTTGATTCTGCTTGCAGGCGATGAGGAATGACAGGAGTGCACATAGGGAGGGTTTCTTGGCTGATTACATTTAAGCCAGGAATTCACTGTGAAAATAAAGCCAAAGGGCGATAAATAAAAGATGCAATCTTCTCTAGGAGACAGACACCCAGCATGGGCTTTGCTTTGCTTTGCTTGCTTTCAGCAGTAGAAGAGCCCTCAGTGAGTAGTTGTGAAGGGGGGTGGCGGTGGGGGGAGGGGGTAACTTTTTGTATAGCCTCAAAAGGGGAGGGGCATTTAGCAATGTTGGCAAGGGTCAATGTGAAGAAAGAAAATATACATAAATACAATTTAACTTTTGACTGCTGCTCCTGGAACACTTAACCACAGTTCAAACAAATGCTATACGAACTGTTGAAAATATAAGTCTTTTGGGGAAGCCATTCAAAAGTAGCACTATATCAATACCAGTACTTTGAAACACAATGTCAATTGTTCTGACTGGGGTGGAGTTTTTGTTTTGGAGGGCATAGCAGTATAATTTTTAGATAGCAGAGTATCCTCTAAGTTCTTGTGTAATTTGGGAACATTATGTCACAGCTGGTAAGGGTTTTGTATTTGAAATGTGCCTTCCAGAGAAAAAAGATGCAAGAGCACAAGCCACTCCACTGCAAATGAATTATATTGGCTGGAGAATGGAGTTGGCTTCATGCAGTGTAGCAGAATATGTATCCTACTACTGAGCTTTTATAAGTGTGGATTTAGTGACGGTATAACTGTGAATGTATTTTCTGTGCAGTATGAGTAATAGAAACTTTGTACATTTTTACAGTTGTGCTTTCCCAAAGCACAATTATTGGACAAACAACATTTCATTGCATGTCAGATCTAATTGTTGTAGTTGCAACAGTAGTATTAATACAAACAGACTGGAGATTTGCTAAGCAAGCCATGTAAATTTTACTTCAGTGCTAGTTAAATGAAAATATTTGCTTCTGAATTTTACATTTTCAGTCAATACACTGTAGAAACATTAAGCTGAAGGAAACATTACTATGGCAACTTGTTTTCAAGCTGTGTGTGTGTGTGTGTATATATATATATATAAGATTATATCTATTAAAACTGCTTTTCATTAGGTATCTTTTTATGAAAAACCTCTATTTTTGCAGCTCCTTGTCTCACATCTGTATTGTAAAGGACTACTTTGCATAAAATTATATATTTTGTAAACTGTATAAGGATTTTTTCCAAGCAGAAATCTTGTGTCTATTAGTGCATTTAAAAGCTGACTTAATTTATTCCAATGTAACTTTATCTTGTTAATAAGCATAACTTGTTTCAAAGGGGAGGTGGGAAGCTGTCAGTTTAAAAATCATACTTGGATCAAGACTGGGGGAGAGGGTCTGAATGACCATCGATAAGAGCTTGGGGGAGAAGGGGTTGCTTAAAAATAAAACCTAAGAGAAATGAAACATTTTCACTTTAAACCATTTTAAATCACTAGATCTTGCCCAGCAGTGTTTGCAGTCCAAACATTACAACATTTTCAAAGTGTATTAAAATTTGCAAAGCAAATTGACTGACTGCCTAGAAAGTAAGTTTTCACTTGGCCAATCTGAAAGACATGCCAAAAGTGAGGGGAAAATATAGATGGTGAAATGTAAATCTGTTTTAATCTAAGGTCAGTTGTATGTCTGCACTGTATAGACCATTGTTTGCTCACACTGATCTCTGTTTAAGATATTACAATAATTTCCACCGCAATGCTCGACATCATAACGGAAGTAATATCTAGGAATTACTTCTAAATATGAATGGCAGGGGGATGAGCTGAAGGGAAGAACTTCCTGAAGAAAAAATAATGGGAAGGATTAAGTGATGCTTATCACATTTCTAAGATTTGTTTAATGTTGATATTGTAAGCCAGCCACTCAGCTTCTTTTTCGTTTGAAGAGGGTTACTTCAAGCAGTGTGTCTCTTCACTGCATAACGTTGGGTTTTAGACAGTGAAACAGTGAAATGCAGTTGGAGAAATGTTACTAATTCTCTCCAGAGAAACTTTACTTTGGTTTTCTTCAGTGTAAAATAACATTTGGGGCTCTATATATATTTCTTTATTTGGATTCTTAAATTAACTTTAAAAGATCTGCTTTTTTGTTTTTCTCATACTGAGAAGAAATGTTTTTCTTCTGACTCACGTGTTTCTATGGTCATTTATTTTATTGCTGAAGCTTAATTAAAAAAAAAAAGCTACAAACCTGAGCCCGCATTTAGTAACTACTCTCAAAACCAGGAATCACGTTTTTTTTTTTTTTTTTTTTCACCTGGAATGGAAAGCTTCATGAGACTACATGAGTAACTTTTTTCTGTAGAATTATGGTTAAATATAATTGTAGCCAACAACTTTCAGATGCTTTTATAGATCTAATGGATCAGAATCTTTGCTAATTTTCTACTTTTGGACGACTTTTTGAAAACACAATTTAAAATTAATAGATTCTGAGGCCAGAAGGGACCACTGTGGCCATCTAGTTCAGCCTCCTGTATAACACCAGCTATAGGACTTCTCTGAATTTATTCCTATTTGAATTAGAGCATATGTTTAAAAAAAAAAAAATCTAGTCTTGATTTAAAAATTGCCAGTGATGGAGAATCCACAACACCCTGTGGTAAGTTGTTCCAAGGACTATTTACCCTCATTGTTAAAAAGCTGTGTATTTTATTTCCAGTCTGAAATTTTTAGCTTCAGCTTCCACCTATTGGATCTGTACCTTTGTCTGTTAGATTGAAAAGACCATTGTTAAATTTTTGTTCGCCATGTATATAGAGCCAATTAAATTATAGATGAGTTAGGCAAATGTCATTGCTCTTGTTTCAAACTTTAATTGTCTGAATTTCAGCTATATGATATTGAACACCTTTTTAATTGATGAGAGAGGCCACATTGAATATATTTTAAATAAAGTTGCCAAACAAACTTTGTGCTATGAATTTAAATGCATTCCTCTGCAGATATGAGACTCTTCATTTAAACAAAGTTGGCTAAAGCAATAATACTTAGCTATTTTTTTTTATTTTTTTTTGAAATCTGTAGTTCCTTTAGTTTATCTAAAAGTCTCAAGTAACTGTAAATGAATTGACTCAAGTAAGACTGTCCTTAGTATGGAACAGAATGTTTATATTTCACTAACTCTTTTTGATAAAGTTCTAGCTTTGTCTGGTATATGTAGTGACTTTTTTGTGGCCAGGGGAAAAAAGGAAGGGAAGAACATGTTAAACTATCTGCTACTGTCTTTAAATGGGAAGTGTTTCTCTGCTGACATGCTGACAGATGCAAGCAGATCTAGCAGTAAGCCTGATGTTGGAATTTTGGTTAGGAATGTATGATTAAAGGAGGTCATGTATAACTTGTTTAATGCAGTACTGTGGTACAGACACATGTAGTGTCTGACTTTGTCTTTGTTTTTATGTTTAGAGCGAAGACTACAATTAAGTTTGGAAGATGAGATTTTTATCAGTAAATGTCAGTAAATTATTTATTTCACTGTACACACAAATGGATGGAAAAATATTTCCATAGATGATCAAAATGTATAGATAGGCAAATAAGGAAAAATGCTGCTTGAGAACCTGTAAGAGTAAAAATTCAGTGATTTTATAGTTTTGAATTAGGCTTGTTACAAATGGGCTAGGAAACAAATAGTAAAAACAGGTATGATTTGTTGACTTCAGGATATTTATCTTGTATATTTTGACATGTGATGTTAATTTGTTTTAACAATTTTTACAAAGCTTTAACTTATTTAATCTCAACATCTACTATTGTTAATTAACTCACTGTCCTAATGTCCTGCAACTGAACATTGAAATTGAAAATACCTTCAGTGACTTGGGTTCTAACCCAAGTTAAGTAGTAGTCTCCAATATTTTTGTGTACAAAACCACAAACCAATTAAATAATTTTTAAAGCTATATCTTGCCTTAAGGGGAGAAAAATCTGAATGTATTCCAGTTTCCTTGTTAGATTTGGAACATAAGTCCTTGATTAGGGAACAAAGGAGCCGTTTTCTCTCTCTCTCTCTGTACACATTTTTTAACATGTACTGTTAACCTTGAATTATTTCTTGTGAAAGCGTTGGTGTGTAACACTTTGCAACAGTGGAATATTTAAATGTGGAAAACTACATCTTTTTTCTTTTGGTAGGTCAATTATTTGAAATCAATTATTTTTCAAGTCACTTTTTGAAGTGACAGAAACTTTGTCCTGAAATAAAGCTTACTGTTTTTTATAATGGAAATATTAATGGTAGTATGTGTGTCTTTACAGAAAAGTAGTGACACCATCCCATTAAAGACAAAGTTCTAATACTTTCTTTTAAACAAAAACACCTTATTCAATTACAATTTGTGTGTAACGTATTTCCATTAAACATAATTCAAAAATGCATCAATCAGTTTTATAAAAATTATATTTTATTTGGAGTCACCTGATGAAAATATTTAACATTTATTATAGCTAAGCATTCAAAAGTTTACTTATAATTTTTCTTTTCTACTTCTGCTCTTCTTGAAGAATCATTGCCCTGCAAACAGACTTCATATTCTGAGATTTGATCAGCAGAACCTGACACTTGCATTGATGTTCCCCAAGCTTGAGTTTTTTCTAAGAAAACAATTGGCGAGTTTTTAAAATGAAATCTCTCTCAAATTCTGTTTAACAAAATGATACCAGCTCTGCATATGATCAGATGTTTTGGTATGTAGCAATTCTTGAACTATAGCCAGCTGTCGTGTCAGTAGCTGATTCATTTTTTTTTCTCTGCAGTCTAACTTTCAGAAATGACCAATTAAAAGCTAAATGTATGGCTTTTTTCTGGGACAGGCGGAAATTAAGAAGCTATTGAAAAGTCAGAAATTCAGTGACTTCTTATTTGTTGTTGCCTGTTTTTCCACATATATAACTCAATAAAGTGAAATATGTATAGAGGTTTTTAATTGTACGGTGCCAAAAAACCCCATTCTATACAGATAATCCAGTATAGCAGTGAAACTAGCTACAGGTGTGAAAGATAATCCATTTTAGAAAATATTCTTGATTGTTAAAACAGTGTCTCAAAATACTGATGAAAATTTATGATAAATTGGAGAAGTAGCTGGTATTCAAACTTCTTTTATTTTAGAAGATATGCTTGGGGAAAAAGTTGGACTACCTGAAGACTTGGCAGTAGATAATAACGAATTCAAGTCTTCAGATTATGAATATGCTGTCTATGTAAGGAATTTGTAAGCCTCAAAAAATCTTCCATGCATAACAAAGGGTACAGTTTAAATGTGAATTCTGATTGCCTGGAATGCAGTCAGCCTGACAGCATGCATATACTTGAGTACTGTGCAATAACTGCTCTCATTGTTTAGGGAAGTCTCTCTGTGAACCTTCAGTTTTTCTCTTGGTTTGCTGTCTAATACTATCCATGCATTTAAATGTTTTTCCTCTCTTTATTGGATATTTATCTATTGCTTGACATGGCTTCGTAACCATCATTGACCTGGTGGATCACTGGAGCTGTCTGCTGGTGCTGCATAATGCAGGCTTGCATCCTCCTTCTAGCAATATGCCAATTAACATGATTTACGTGATGTCCTCATGATGCATCACCACATCTTTTTTTAAGATTATGTAGCCATACTCATATAGGCTTTGGTTTTATTGGTTGAATTGGTAAAGTCCCAGTGCCTGAAAGATTTGTAATAGTAGTTGCCAACTTTAAATAATTTTACTCTGGTTTATGAACACATCAGATGAATGTAGCTGCTAATAGTAACTAAAGTGTAGAGAATTGCTTTGTGATTGTTAGAACTGATAGAAAAGCCTTTTGCACGTCTTTTAACTTTGCAATTCAATGTACTTTAGTCTCCCTTGATGTAGGCTTTCTCTATACTAACTTAAAAACATACCTCTTTTTTGAAAATTTGAGAGCATCAAGTCTGAAGCACATACTGTGATAGAGGAGAATCACATTTAACTGGATTTAAAGTATATTTTCAGGAAATAATTGTGAAGTGATCTGCACCATCACACACTTTTAAAAGATCTTAATTTTTTTTTACTAAGGCCCTGTACTTCTTGTTGCAAGTCAGTGCACTTGACAGTCTTTGAAATAACTGGAAATTTTTGTATTGGAAATGCATGGGCAATGGCTGAGAGAGTCTGACATTAATTGGAAGGATGCAGTAGAACCTGTCAGTAAGTTTGAATTCATACTAGTAGAGCTAGCTGATCAGATAAATCAGAAGCTCATTTACTGAATTAATGTGCTAAAAATTCAGGTGATTTACCTCTTGTCCTGCTTTATTTAACAACCTGCCTATTTACATAAGTCATCTTTCATTGTTAATTGGTGTCAGACCTCTAATATGTTCAGGAATTGTATGAAAAACATGTTGGCGGGGGTGGGGGATGTAGAATGAAATATCACAGAAATAGGCATTAATATATCTTTATTGTGTCTGCTTCCTTTTTGTTATTGTTGGCGGCCAATAGTTAATTGCATTCAAATGATCGCTTTGGTGACTGGAAAAATCAAATCTTGAATAGCTTTGTGAATTCTAAGAAACAAAAAACTCATACATATGCCAAGTTGAACTGCTAGGTGGTTACTGATAGCACCAGTAGTTACGTAAATACAGTGCACGAACTGAATACTGCATATACAGGTGACTACAATGTCTAATTTATATTGACTAATGAAATAGAAAACATGTAAGCATTTAAATAACTGGCAAAATTGTTTTATAAAACCTGAAAAAATAATGGGATTATAATCCACTATGGGTCAGAATGAATTGGTTTACGTATGTTCTACTTACGTTGATATTTTTAGTTAAAACTTGTATTCAGAGCAATTGGTATTGATTGTGTCTTTCATATTTTTAAATATTAACTCTGGTTGTCAAGGTTAGAACTTGGGTATTTGGTTCCAGGTGTTGTTTGAAACAGTTAAATTAACATTTCCTATTTATCCTGAAGTAACTGTTGTCTGTTTTTTCACCTACATATAAATAATTGGTCATGTACTCTGGGCATAGTTCATGCTGCTGCTATGTTCAGCAAATAAAAGCAACTCGTGGCTTATCCTTGTAGCAGCTGTGGGTTTTATTAGTATTTAGCTAATCTCAAGATTTAGGCCTGATAGTTTGACCAGTCTACAATTCATATAGCATCAATCCATATGCAGCAGTACGCAACTTGGCTTATATTACATTAGTATGAAGTATAAATGCAAATAGTGTGTTGAGCTTATTGTGCAATTTTATGACTTCAGACACCTTTGTCATTAACCTGCAGTTTGGACAGAAATGATGGTGGAAGAAATGACATATTAACAATTGATTAGAGAACCAATCTTTATTCTACATGTGTCTACAAATATTCATCCTGGAAATTTTTTAGAAAAGATGATGGTCATTGAAGGTTTATTACAAGTATTACAGTAAGCTATTGATTACTTTTAAAGTAGTAATTGAAATATAATACTTACCTCCTTTCGCATATCTAAGGGACATAATGCATTGATCTGGGAGGGTGAGAGAGAGGGTGGATTAGTTAAAACAAAAATTAATGTTTTTTACAAAATTGGCGTAGATAACTAGAAAGAAACTAAATTAAACATAGCTGATCTCCATACTTAAGACATATTCTGCTGAATGAACTGTTCAGACAAGTTCAGAATTGTCTGAACAGAGAAACTTGGAGATACACAAAATATTGTATAATGCACTACTTAAGTAAAATCTGAATCTTAATATTTTAGAATAAAAGCTGATTGTATTTTGACCAGTAGCTAGTGGGCCAGTTGGCTATGTTGTAGTTGCAAAAAATTAGTTTAGTTTCTTCCATTGATTTGGCTGTAAACTGAAATCTCACAGACTGACTATAATTAGTGTCTTGGGATAAGAGTATCAAATCCATTATGTTTTGGATCAGTATCTGGACTTGGTGTAGCTGTGTTATATGGAAGCTTGAAGCATCACTTTCACTCCTGTGCTTGTTGATACAGAGGGATATGGGAAATACAAAATGTACAATTTAGCTTTTGTGTATGGCAGGGCATCATATGTCCAATGATACTGTACTGATTAGTATTAAACTCATGCGTTCAGTTGAGGGTACTTTAGCTGAATGTGCCACTTAGACAGAAATGGAGGTCAGTGACTGGAAATGGGAAGCAGGATTTAACAGCTGGCTTGGTTAGCCTGATCATGTAAGGCAAGCAGAGTGTAATTTGGTTAGTGCTATTTAAAAATTCTGTATACAAAAACCTATTCTGATCACTGAAACCTGTCAGGTAAAACTGTTACTTTGCAGTGTTCACTGCCTGTCTTGGTAGTAATATTTTTTTATGAGCATGGGGACAGGAATGGAGGGATTCAGGAGTGAACCAAGGTTGGTTCCTTAGCAGGATGGGAGTTGGAGAGAAGTTCTGAAATGTTGGACCTTTCATAACTACTTGCCTATAAAGTGTGGGGTCTGTGGTAAGGGAATGGTCAGAGGGGGAGCTTATTAATTTGAAAGATCCCAGAAGGAACTGTATTAGTGAGGAGAAGATTGAGTGGCCACATTAGTGAGTGGAAGAGTTGATCTACAATTGATGGCCAAATGAAAAAGGGACCACAAAGAAGCTAGTGGGTTAGATTGTTACCACAGGCTTTTTAACACCAAGAACACTGCAAACTGCACAATAGTTAACCCTATAAAAGCCCTTTTAGAATATAAACATAGAGTAACGTGTCTTTAGAAAGGAAACAGTATTTGTAAAACCACAATTGAATTGAGTAAGCCTATTTTCCTGGCCTTCGTAACATACTAAAATTAGTTGAACTTCACTGTGATTTGATGGCCAAAGATACCTCCAGTTTATCAGAAGCAAAACCAATACTAGTACGGAGTTACAGTAGGGACTCCTCAGTTAAAGCTGTAAAACAAAACCACCAACTCCATTTTTGTCCTAGTGTTTGGCACAGAGCTTTTTGCAGTGAAATGGACATTTTATACTATATGGATCTCTAAAACATCCAGCTTCTGTGTTAATCTTTCTTCTCAGCAGGTTGGGGTGAATGGCTTAAAATATTTTGAATTTAACCTGTAAAGAGAAAACAGATGGGAAGTGCCGTTTCCCACCCTCTTTGTTCCACTTACTCTTGTTTATTTGTAGTAGTAAATATTATGGTGGAGGGAGCTGTTGTACAGTGTCCGGCACAAACATGAAGAAATCCCTTCTTTGAAGAACTTTATAGACACACATTGATAGGGGATGGGGATCTAACATATGTAAAGGAACACCGGAAGGGTTGGCACAGCTTTACTAGTTTCAAGTACTGTTCACTTTTTTTGGTTATAGGTAGAGGTGAGGAGTAGGAAAGTCACAGCTTATCACCTATCCAGCCACAATCAGTAGGGTAGCTCTTCTTGGGCATTATGACAGAGGACTCTTAAGAAGGATAAAAGTGGGTATTTGGATTTTTCAGAGCCTTCTCTGCATGCATAAGAGGCAGGATGGGAGAAAGCTGTTTAAGGGAGAAGTTGACTGAACAGTGAAAGCTGGACCGAAGGCAGGGATTGATCTCTTAATAGCTTATTACATGAGGGAGGTAGGGTGATGCTAAATTATGATGGGGCTTAAAGGTGAAGACAGAAAGCTTGTACTGGATGCAGAGGTGAAGGACAAGGGACCCACAGAGGAGGTTGATGTGATCAGAGTGACAAAGACTGGCTAGTCAGCAGCAGTCAGAATAGACTTGGAGGGAGCAAGGTGGCAGTAGTGAAGGACAGAAGACTGGAGACTCATATATTCAGGATGTGAAATTAGAGTTTGGACCAAAATTTAGGTTGCATGGACAAAAAGGAGGCTGTATTTTAGAGTTGTTGTGTAAGAAAAAGCATAGACTTAAAAATGGCCTGAATGGGGCTTCAGTAAAAGAGTAGAGTCAAAGATAACACCCAGCTGATGGGGCCCAGTTCTTGAGAGAATGGCAGGGGGTGTCCAGAAGAGAGAAGATATCAGGAGTTCAGTTTTGGCCTTAGTTTAAGATTGACATCCATGAAGAGAGGTCACAAATGAGATGCTAGGTTGGATAAAAGGGGACCACTCATCAATAGCAATGGACATGTGGAGTCATCAGCATAGAAATTTTAGTTAAAGCCCTGCTTGTAGTGAAGAGCACTTAAAGACAAGGAGAAGATTAGTGTAAGGATTAGAACCTTAAACACCTGAAGCCGGTGAAGATCAGAATTTCTAGGAATGGTCAACGAACAGCCATTGAGAGGTCCAGGAAGATAAGGATACAATACAGCCCTGAAAGCTGACCAGGAAGAAGTTGTTGGAGACTTTAGTGAGAGTAGTTTCAGTGGTGTACAGAGTGGATGCCAGACTGAGGGTCAAAAACAGAATTGGAAGAAAGGCAGGCATTCCAGACAGTGATGGTAGATGGCACATTTGAGTTTGGAGATGAAGGGAAGGAGAGCGATTGAACAGTTCATGGGAGAGGTGGGGAAGTCAGTAGAATTTCAGGAATTGCTCAGCAGCATGAGAATAAGAGCATAGAAAACGTGTGTGTGTGTACACACACATGCTGGAATTAAGTATGGATGGAGATGGGGGAGAGGCACACAGGAAGAGAATCTTAATACTAAAGGACTGAAAGCTATGAAACAAATAGGTGGTAGGGATGTGAGTAATGTTGGAGATGAGGTGGTCAGAAGGGGGATGTATGAGCTAGGCATATGCAGACTAAGCAATTGCTTAGGGCTTCAAACAGCTCTATTATGAGACTGTGGTGTGGAGTAGGGCAAAAATATTCCTGTTTAGGGCTCCCAGTGAGCTAGCACCAGCACTGTCAGGCAAAGAAGCAGGACGCTAGGGGATCGGATGGGACACTGGTATCAAAATTGAAGAAACTAAGGACGATGGTGGGGTTTATGATGAAACAGAAAGCTAGGAGTTGAAGTGGGAGAGGACCATGGATGCTCTGTGTATGTGATGTGATCAGGGAAATGATGAGAAGTGGTGGATGGAATAGTGCGGGGTTCCCTCTCCCCAAAAGGAAAAAATAAATGAGGAAGGAGGATTGACAGCGGAAGGATCATTAGAGAAGCCTGGTATCTCCAGCATAATGTTAGGAGGATGACTTTGCGGTAGGGCTAAGGGATTGGAGGAGGCTGCTGAACAAGAGGGTGGTTGCAGAGACAGAGGAGGGAAATCCAGCACCCTGTGAGAGCCAGGAAGAGAGGGATGGAAGAAATCATGAATGACAGGTTGGTGGTTATTTTTGTTTTAATAGGGAATGAACTGGCATTTCAGAGGGGTCAAAGAGGGAGAAAAGACTTCAGGGTGGGATCAGGTCTGAGGTTGGAGGGGGACCAGTGGGGACTGAAGCATGACCAATATTGAGGGCTTGTCTACACTTACCGGAAGATTGACACTGCGACAATCAATGCATTGGCAGTCGATTTAGCAGGTCTAGTGAAGACCTGCAAAATCGACCGCCGATCGCTCTCCTGTTGACTCCTGTACTCCACCTGATAGAAAAGAGTAAGGGGAGTTGATGGGAGAGCATCTCCTGTGGACACAGCGGTAAGGAGATCTAAGCTACATCAATTTGAGTTGCGCTATTCATGCGACTCAAATTGCATAGTTTAGATCAACTTTTCCCTTTAGTGTAGACAAGGGCTCCGACTCCTCTTATCGGAGAGAAGGAGGCAGAAGAGGAAATGAAGGTGGTTTTGGATTTGGGCAGGCAAAAGGAGTTGGAGGAAAGAAGGGGAAGGGAAATAGGAGAAGGTAGAGCTGTAGAAGCAGTAAAACAGGAGAAAGGGAGGGAAAGAGGAGAAACTTCAACAATTTGGGTCTTAGCCTATGTAATGTGCAGATACAAGGCATAACTTTAGTAGGATTAAAAACAATTTGTGTGTAAATATTCTGTTCTAGAACAAACCCAGACATTTTAGTGCCTGTAGGTATTTGTTTTTTCTTTCAATGTGATATAGGAATTCAGCTTAGTAAGCAATTACAAAATAAACCATAACATACCATCCACTTTACGGGACTTAGCATTGAGGATCTTGTAAAGAGTGTTTGATAGCAGATGGGATAAAACATCCATACACAATGTCTTTGACAGTAAAGACCTCACTCTTGGCAAAACTTAAAATAAACCGTGGACACATGGTTGCTATTACCTTTAACTTTAGCAGACAGTTTGAATCATTAAAATGAACTACTTCTGAGTTCCTTTTTTAACTCTCACACCCTACAAACTTTTATTTGATAATATATGGATACATATTCCCAGAGTTAGGGAGTGAAAAGGAGCAGAATCAAAAGTCTGCAGGAGAGTAAAGAATCCAGGCAACAGCTTCCTCTTGCCCCTGGCAGCTTTCATCAAATATGAAATCAGCTCACCAACACTGTTTCCTTCTCCCTGAGGCCTTTTGCGTGGTAATGGTCTGGGATAGGTCTCCTGTCCCTTCCGTGCATGAAGCTAGTGGATGTGTGGGAGTGTTCTCTCCCCTCTCCAGTCGCCCTTACTGTTGAATGTGGAGCCAATTTCAGGATGTGCATCTCTCCCTCTACGCATGGAGTCAATATGAGCATGTTGTTGCTTCTCATACATGCATTGAGAGGTGGCTTTGGGTGCATGTCCCTTCCCCCCTCCCACTTTGCACCTACAGATGTTATGCATAGAACTGGTTTGATCAGAGGTTTTCCCTCTTCCATGAGCAGATAGCACCATGAGAGCTGTTGGACAGTTTGCACTTCCAATAGATCTAATACAGGGCAGCAGAGAGGCAGTTTTAGAGCTCTGTTATGTGGTCTTCATAACTGTGTTACTAATGCTCAAGGTTGTTGATTCAATTGAGTCCCATGTACTGATAGCAGGTGCTCTCATGAATGTAGTTGTGGGCTTCCATTAGCTCCAGCTATACATGTCAGCAGTTCTGAGCCTGTTGTAGTGCACACAGGTGGTGTACTGATCAAGGACTGGGACCAATACCTAAGGTCTTTGTAGCCCATAAATATGATATCATAAGCTAAAATATCAGCCTAATGCTTTTTCCTGTTGAGACTTGTAATGTTAGGTTATAAACTATTAGGCAGCCTCAGTGTGCTATAAGTCTTTGTATTAAGAGAAGTTGAAACTATTCCAATTATTCATATGGCCTCTAGTTTCTCTCTGCTTCCCCCTTTTTCTGGGGAGGGGGCACATTCTTCAGAGAACAAACTCAATAGTTGAAAGAAATATGCTGATATGGCCACAAAACATGGTCAGAAGCTTTCTCTTTTGAACTCAGATCTGTTAAGCCTCAACAGTCCATTCTAGCAAACTTGCTCCCTGCCATCTATCATTAGGTCAGGGGTTCTCAAACTCGGGGTCGAGACCCTTCAGGGGTTCACAAGGTTATTACATGGGGGGGGGTCACGAGCTGTGAGCCTCCACCCCAAACCCCACTTTGCCTCCAGCATTTATAATAGTGTTAAATATGTAAAGTAATGTTTTTAATTTAAAAGGGGGGAGGGTCTGCACACAGAGGCTTGCTATGTGAAAGAGGTCACCAGTACAAAAGTTTGAGAACCGCTACATTAGGTGAACTTTTCACCCTAATGACAATGAAACAGGCACCTCAAAATAAATGTATTCCATTTAAAAATATTTTAGCCATGAATACATTCAGATGAATAACTGATTCTGTCTATGACCTATGTTGTACCTGACTGTAACTTTTGACAGAGAAGATATTGCTGTGTTATTAAACCTGTATTTTCAACAATTTCTTTTGTGAGCCTCCTTTTCAAACTTGGGTCCCTAAATACAGATTTAGAGGGCCCAAAATGAGTCTCAAATGGGCACTAATCACTCCAGGGTTCTTCCTCTGACATTTCCAGAAGTCTCTTCACAGCTCTTGGGACTGAAAGAACCTGTTAGTCTCTGCAGCTCCCTCTCCAGAACTACAGTACTTTAGAATAAGGTGATGTAGACCCAAAGGGTCAGATTCTGAGGCTATGTCTATACTACAGCCAGGATTGACGCTGAGAACGATCCACCAGCAGTCGATTTTAGCGGGTCTAGTGAAGACCTGCCAAATAGACAGCAGATCACTCTCCAGTCGATCCTTGTACTCTACCCCCAACAAAAAGAGTAAGATAAGTTGACAGTTTTTCCCATCAACCCCCTCCCTTTCCTCCCCCCACTCCCATGGTGTAGACCCTGTGGTAAGTTGACCTAAGGTACGTCGACTCGAGCTACATGATTCATGTAGCTGGAGTTGCGTAGCGTAGATCGACTTACCACGGTAGTGTAGACATAGCCTTAGAGTGACTGACTTAAAGTGCCTTGAAGGCCAGTGGAGAAGTCCCTTTGTGCTTAGGAATTTGGTGGCAGAGGCATCTCAGTTGCTTCCTGCATTGACCACCTCCCCATCCCTGGTGTCAGGGTAAGGAATGGCTGTATCTGCCTTTTGTGAATGGGCCAGGGATGAGATAGGGTGGAGAGCATGGCAGTGGATGTCTGCTACTCCTGATCCTCCACTGATGTAAGTTAGCAGTGCCCGTGTGAGTCCTAGCTTTTGTGATAGGGCCAGCTGGCTCTGAATAGAGAAGCCATAGCAGGCTCCCTGTGGGCCCTCCTTCTTTTGCTTTCTGAGCAGAGCTTGGAGGGAATGGAGAGCCAAGCCCAAAATTCCTAACACTTCCTAGTGTCCTCTGCCACCTCTCTGTCCTCAGAGCGTTCACTCTCTATTGTAGATAATTATGCCACTTCCCAGTTCCTCAAGGTCATTCAGTGTTCTTTCAGGTCCCCAAAAGATACAATACACTATTGCCCATTTTGAAACTGGAGTTAATGAATCAATTTGTGGAGGATCAAAAGTTGGAGTTCCTTTGCTTTGTAAAGCAGAGCATGTCCATTAATCTCAGACATACCAGTGTACATCAAGTTCTTCTGCTCATCAGAAATGCCTTAGGTTCACAACTGATAATGGCAACTACCAGTAGAGGTCTCTAACACTTGCATTGTCCTTGAACTCTCACAATTACTATGGCTATGCTGGCAGTAACCTTCAGGGATGACAGACTCTGGATCATCTCAATATGCAGTCTTTTCAGGAAGCAACCAGTACAGTCAATGTCCTTGTGGATATTAAAAGACCTGATGATGGTGACTTGGAACAAAAGTTGGTTGACTAGTTCTCCCTCTTCTCTTCCCCTTAAGATGCCTTCCTTTTGGGGTAGACACAGCATGAGCAAGGAAAGTGTTTCTCTACATAGTATCAGCAAACAGAAATAGCTGATCTGGATCCATAGCTACCTCTAAACCAAGGCTTTTACCCGTACAACTACATCTGCGAAAGTCACATAACTGGTATTTATACTGGTAAAATTTTTAAGAATAAGCCAACCTGTAGGAGTCCTCTGAGTGCATGGGACATAAGGGAATTGAACATTATAGGAGCAGGGAAGGGGTGTGTATAATTCTTTAAAATGCATAGCATGTGCCTAGTATGTTGCTTTGCCTCAAAGCAAATAACCAGTAAGTCTAGTTATTAATCACTCTCTTAATGCCAAGCACTGGAGGCTGTGTGCCACCAGATGATCACTACCTGTGGTTTACTCTACTTGTAGGTAGTAATTATTTTTTGTAACATTTGAAGTAGGGGGGAGGGCATATTCCCTTCTGGCTCATGTATGAACTTCACATGAAACTACAGAAATGGTTCTCCTTGTTCTTTCAAATTACCTGGATACCTCTGGGGAAGAAACTGGGTAATGAGACTATATCAACCACTGCAGAAGGCCTGGCATTTGAGTTGGGTGGTCGTGTATGACACATCATCATTTCTTCTGTATACCATGTGTTTTCACCTGAAGTCCACTGGGTTTCTTCAAAAGCTATAAGCTTTTGTTTGTCTGAAAATACAAATACCAGTTATTTGTCTTGTGTGACTTCCAACATTTCCCATTTCTGGTGATGGAAGGGAGAATACAATATGTTGTTTTCAGACTGTTCTAATGATTCCTCAATGCTTGTCTTCCCTCCACAGAAACTTTTCAACTGAAACCTTTGCAAAAACCCTCTACTCTTCTGGCTAGTGGCAAGCTTCCCTTTTTACTTTTGGGAATTGTTCCTCCCTCCATTTGGAATATGGCATTGTTAGCTAAATTTAAATCCATATCATGAGATATAATACCATACAATAGAATGGGTGAAAGAAACACTAGTGCTGCATTCCATGCACAGATGCATTTTCTTACTCTATAGAACTTGCAGTGGTCAAGGGAAAAATGTACCTAAGATTACTTAAGAAAAAAAAGTTTGAAATGGCTAAGTGGAAGCCTATGTTTTGGATATCTAGGCACTTACAAGGACAGCAAATAGAGGGAGAATATGTAGCTGTTTTACACTGAGCATGTGGATAATACAAGACATCTAGGATGAGATATTCTCTCATCCCAACGTGTAAGATGCTTTTTATACTTACACGTACAAATATAGTCTCTTCCTATAGGAAAGGAGTCGGCAACCTTTCAGAAGTGGTGTGCCAAGTCTTCATTTATTCACTCTAATTTAAGGTTTTGCGTGCCAATAATACATTTTAACATTTTTAGAAGGTCTCTTTCTATGTCAATAATATGTAACTAAACTATTGTTTTATGTAAAGTAAATAACATTTTAAAAATGTTTAAGAAGCTTCATTTAAAATTAAATTAAAATGCAGAGCCCCCCGGACCAGTGGCCAGGACCTGGGTAGTGTGAGTGCCACTGAAAATCAGCTCGTGTGCCGCCTTTGGCACATGTGCCATAGGTTGCCTACCTCTCTATAGGATATTACTGAAACTTAAGCATACCCACACCAAGTAGAAGATCCACCTCTTCCCCCCGCCCCCAGATAATTTTCTTCCTTAGGGTCCACTTGTGCTTTGAAATATGGCCAGATATAAGTGGGCATCACTTACTCACATTTGTTCCATGTATATATTAATTCACATCTCCTTAATAAATGTTCACAACATTGTTTTTCCTGTTAACCCTGCAGGAACATAGTTTAGAGTTAGCTAGATTCTCTTCATCCTTGTGCGACAACAGAACTGTGCATTAAGTTTTCATCAGTTGTTCCTCTGCAATCTCACTGAATGCAATAGAGTTACATAGATCTAACAGAGGCATTACTTGGCTTTCAGGGTCTCTATTACTGCAAGTAATGTATGAGAAGGAAACAACTCAGCATAACTTGTAGATCTCAGGCTGAGTCTGCAGGGTTGGTAGTTAAAAAGCAATAAGATTCTTTTTCTAAACTGAGCACTTGATGTGAACCTCATTGAGACTAAAAATGGCATTGTGGGGCTCTACTTTTATCGCTACTTTTCAAAATAGAGCAGTGCTTGAACAAAATGTTGTATATTGGGCATAGCACACTATGACGTGTGTTTCTGTAATACGTGCTTGGTAGAATGAATAGAATAAAGCAGATGCATGTAAAATATTAGAAGTTAAAAAGGGGTGTGATCCAATTTAGATAAATGCAAGCAATACAGAACCAAGATTTATCGAAGGCTGGGTTGGGGTGGAGTGCATTAGGAGCCTGACTTCCCACTTGCATCTTGTGCAAGACCCTGTCACAGTTGAAATTTCCGCACATGCGGAGCACAGCATCTGCTCTGTGATGCACCAAGGGAGGGGTGTGGAGGAGGCATACCTGTGGCATTGCACTAGCCTGCACAGCATTGTGCACCCGGGCACTTGTAGTGTGGGAGGTTAGAGCTCCTGACTGGCTCCCTTCCTATGTGTGTGTTGCAATCTGGCACTAGGTAAGCTTGGTTGGGTTGCTTACACTTGCTGGAGCCCTCCCTGAGCTCCCCATAAATCAGGGGTCAGCAACCTTTCAGAAGTGGTGTGCCGAGTCTTTATTTATTCACTGTAATTTAAGGTTTTGCATGCCAGTAATACATTTAATGGTTTTAGGTCTCTTTTCATAAGTCTATAATATGTAACTAAACTATTATTGTATGTAAGGTAAATAAAGTTTCTTAAATGTTTAAGCAGCTTCATTTAAAATTAAATTAAAATGCAGAGCCCCTCGGACCAGTGGTCAGGACCTGGGCACTGTGAGTGCCACTGAAAATCAGCTCGCATGCTGCCTTTGGCACATTGTGCCATAGGTTGCTATTCCTGCCATAAAGTAATTGTCATAGATTCATAGACTCTAGGACTGGAAGGGACTCAAGAGGTCATCGAGTCCAGTCCCCTGCCCTCATGGCAGGACAAATACTGTCTAGACCATCCCCATAGACATTTATCTAACCTACTTTCAATGTCTCCAGAGATGGAGATTCCCAAACCTCCCTAGGCCATTTATTCCAGTGTTTAACTGCCCTGACAGTTAGGAAGTTTTTCCTAATGTCCAACCTAAATCTCCTTGCTGCAGTTTAAGCCCATTGCTTCTTCTATCATTAGAGGCTAAGGTGAACAAGTTTTCTCCCTCCTCCTGACGACACCCTTTTAGATACCTGAAATGCTATCATGGCCCTCTCAGTCTTCTCTTTTCCAACTAAATAAACCAATTCTTCAGCCTTCCTCGTAGGTCATGTTCTCAAGACCTTTAATCATTCTTGTTGCTGTTCTCTGGATCTTCTCCAGTTTCTTCACATCTTTCTTGAAATGCGGTGCCCAGAACTGGCACACTACTCCAGTTGAGGTCTAACCAGCGCAGAGTAGAACGGAAGAATGACGTTCGGTGCTTGTTTACAACACATCTGTTAATAGCATCCAGAATCAAATTTGCTTTTTTTTTGCAACAGTATCATACGTTGACTCATATTTAGCTTGTGGTCCACTCTGACCCTAGATCTCTTTCTGCCATACTCCTTCCTAGACAGTCTCTTCCCATTCTGTATGTGTGAAACTGATTGTTCCTTCCTAAGTGGAGCACTTGCATTTGTCTTTATTGAACTTCATCCATTTACTTCAGACCATTTCTCCAATTTGTCCAGATCATTTTGAATTTTGACCTGTCCTCCAAGCAGTTGCAATCCCTCCAGTTTGGTATCGTCCGCAAACTTAATAAGCGTACTTTCTATGCCAACATCTAAGTCGTTGATGAAGATATTGAAGAGAGCCCGTCCCAAACAGACCTTGCGGAACCCCTTTGTTATACCTTTCCAGCAGGATTGGGAGCCATTAATAACTACTCTCTGAGTACGGTTATCCAGCCAGTTATGCACCACCTTATAGTACCCCATCTAAATTGTATTTGCCTAGCTTATCGATAAGGATATCATGCGAGACCGTATCAAATGCCTTACTAAAGTCTAGGTATACCACATCCACCGCTTCTCCCTTATCCACAAGGCTCGTTATCCTATCAAAGAAAGCTATCAGATGGTTTGACACGATTTGTTCTTTACAATTCCATGTTGGCTATTCCCTATCACCTTACCACCTTCCAAGTGTTTGCAGATGATTTCCTTAATTACTTGCTCCTATTCTTCCCTGCACAGAGTTAACTAACGGTCTGTATGTTTCCGGGTTGTTTTTATTTCCCTTTTTATAGATGGGCACTATGTTTCCTTTTCCAGTCTTCTGGAATCTCTCCCATCTCCCATGATTTTCCAAAGATAATAGCTAGAGGCTCGGATACCTCCTCTATTAGCTCCTTGAGCATTCTAGGATGCATTTCATCAGGCCCGGTGACTTGCCAGCATTTAACTTTTCTAAGTGATTTTAAACTTCGTTTTTTTATTTTATCTTCTAAACCTACCCCTTCCCAAGCATTCACTAGTTAGACGTTCTTCAGACTTCTCAGTGAAGACTGAAACAAGTCTTAAGCATCTCTGCCTTTTCCAGTTCTGTTACTGTTTCTCCCTCCTCCCTGAGCAGTGGGCTACCCTGTCCTTTGTTCTTCCTCTTGCTTCGAATGTATTGATAAAAATTTGTCTGTTTTCCCTTTATTCCCATAGCTAATTTGAGCTTATTTTGTGCCTTGCCTTTCTAATCTTGCGCCCTGCATTCCTGTGTTGTTTGCCTATATTCATCCTTTGTAATCTGACCTATTTGCCATTTTATGAGACTCCTTTATTTTGTAGGTCATGCAAGATCTCGTGTTAATCCAAAGTGGTCTTTTGCCCATTTTCTACCTTTCTACCATCGGAATAGCTTGCTTTTGGCCTTAATAGTGTCCCTTTGAAAATTTGCTAACTCTCCTCAGTTGTTTTCCCTCAATGCCTTCGTGGAATCCATGTCTCTATTTTGCTGTACTCCCTTCTACCCTTCCTTAAATTGCAACTCTATGATTTCATGATCACTTTCACCCAAGCTTCCTTCTACTTTCAAATTCTCAACGAGTTCCTCCCTAATGTTAAAATCAAGTCTAGAACAGCTTCCCCCAGTAGCTTTCACCTTCTGAAATAAAAAGTTGTCTGCAAAGCAGTCCAAGAACTTACTGGATAGTCTGTGCCCCACGGTGTTATTTTCTCAACATATATCTGGATAGTTGAAGTCCCATCACCACAAATCTTGGCTTTGGATGCTTTTGTTAGTTGTTTAGAAAAGCTTCATCCACCTCTTCCACCTGGTTAGGTGGCCTGTGTAGACTCTTAGCCGACATCACCCTTGTTTTTTTACCCTTTTAGGCTAACCAGAGACTCTCAACACTTCCGTCTCTATGTCCATCTCAGTCCAAGGTGTACATTTTTAATATAAGGCAACACCTCTCCTTTTTCCCGCTCTATCCTTCCTGAGCAAGCTGTAGCCATCCACACCAACATTCCAATCGTGTATTATCCACCAAATGTCAGTGATGCCAACGATGTCATATTGTATGTATTTATTTATTAGCACTTCCACTTCTTCCTGCTTATTACCCTTACTTCTCGCATTGTATATAAGCATCTAGATACTGGTGTGATCTTGCTCCCATTTTACCCTGACCCTCCTTTCTCTCTGCCATTGTAGCTCCCGTCTTTTCCCGACCCACTCTCCCAGTCTTCGTGTTCCCCACTTACCTGTGGGCTTTGCTCACCTGTCCCTGTAGAACCTAGTTTAAAGCCCTCACTGGGTTAGCCAGTCTGTGTGCAAATAGGGTCTTTCCCCTCCTCGAAAGGTGAACGCCATCTCTGCCTAGCAGTCCTTCCTTGAATAGCATCCTGTGGTCGAGGAAGCCAAAGCCCTCCTGGCAACACCATCTTCGCAGCCAGGCATTCACCTCCATGATGCATCTGTCTGCGCCCGGACCCGTACCTTTTGACAGGAAGAATCGAAGAGAATACCATCTGCGCTCCAAACTCCTTCACCTGTTCTCCCAGAGCCCTGTAGTCACTCTTGAACCGCTCAGTGTCACACCTCGCAGTATCAGTTGTGCCCACATGGATAAGTAGCGTGGGGTAGTGGTCAGAGGGCTGGATAATCCTCAACAATATCTCTGTAACACCTTGGATACGGGCCCCTGGCAGGCAGCATACCTCCCAAGATGAAATGGCAGGGTGACAGATGGGCGCGTCTCTCTGCCTCAGCAGAGAGTCTGACCACCACTACCCTACGTTTCCTATTCACAGTGGTGGCAGCAGATCTCCCAGCCTTAGGGGTACGAGGCTTCTCCTCCTTTACTGTAGGGGGTGATTCCTTCTCTCCTGTCTCAAGAAGAGCATAACGGTTACCTATTACCACGGTGGAAGGGTTCGGAGCAGAGGGGGAGCACTGCCCGCTGCCAGAAGTAACCAGCGGCCAGTGTCCACCCTGACCCATCATCTCCTCCTCCACCAATGGTGTGTCAGCAGTCCTGTGTACTGGGACAGCTACTTCAGCTGTCTCCACATGGACACTGTCCAGGAATTACTCATGGATTCGGATGCTCCTCAACCTAGTCACCTCCTCCTGTAGCTCTCCCACTTGCTGCCTGAGAGATTCCACCAGTAAGCACCTTTCACATTGGATGCCCCCCACAGCCTGGGTATCAGTAAGTGGAAATTGCAAGTTACAGTCCCTGCAAAACCACACCAGGATCTGGGTAGAAGCATCCATGCTTCTGGCTACAGGCGCAGGTGGAGGAGACAGAAGCAGTGCTGGCACAGGTGTTGTGGGTCTTCCTAACCATCATAAGCCTCCCTCTGCAAACTCCCTCTCCAGCTCCCTGTCCGCTCTGCTCCCCAGTTGCTCTGCCTTTGGCTTTTAAAGTCTGCTTGCCTAGGTCAGTCCCTCCCCCTCGTGAGTCACACTGGGGAAGGCCAATCAAGGGAACATGCTGCATTCGCTCCTTCACAGGCCTGTGTGAGAAACGTACAGATATAGCCCCAGATACACAATTGTGGTTTGTTTGCCAGTATACCTTTTTCTTTCCATCTTCTGCATGTGGGGAGCTTGAATCATCATCAGTCCCAATGGAACAGTTTAGTTTCTTTTTCTGTGAAGTGTGTAGCTGTTTCCAGCCATATGTGCTACTGTGTTCTTGCTTTCTAAACCAAGTGTTTCTTGTTTGGTGAGAGTAAAACTCTTTAGCCCATTATCTATCTTGCTTCACTGCACAGAGTTGGCTGGCTGGCTAGTCTACGAAGTTATCTGGCTTTTCCTGTAAAAGCACATTTTAGGATTATTACATCTGTTTGACATTATCAAATATGTGTATGGCACCTACTAGGACTTAGTTAAGGCTGGCTGTTTAAAGGAACACCAACTTGAAATCTTCTATTTAAAGACAATTAAAAGTAGCTTCAGATACGTCATCTGTACTCTGGATCTCCTGCCAATTTGTGAAGTTTTACAATCACATCTTATTTTTTCCTTCCTCTTCGGTATGTTGAAGACAAATATTCAGGGGAAATTGTCTCACTGTACAGGAGAACAATAAAATTAACTATATACAAGTACCGTGACATACATAAATAAATGGAAAAAATAGAAAAACCGACTGCAGTAATCTCGGATGTTTGCAAGAACATGATAAATGAATTGAGCAGACAAAGATCTTTTTTTTTGCCTCATGTAACTTTTAAATGACTATTTACCATTTGTTTAGTTTCTGGCCTCTTTGACAATTTAACAGTTACTGAAATTATCGTATTAGCTTTAACCCCTGTGATGCTGGTTGACTTCTGGGCTCAGAGTTCCTGTCAGATGCCGTATTGTTGGGATAGCAGATCTGGTTCATCCAGCTCTTTCTTTATATAGAGATTTACAAAAACAAAAATTATGCAAACTTATTTTGAGATTAGAGCAGAGAACTGTGGTAAATTCTTTCTACTAGGTGACAGCCAGTCATAGGACTTTTCATGCCTTCTGAATTAAGTCTTTACAGCAGATGCTTAGCTAAGAACGTCCATAGAGACTTAAAGTTAGTCTGCTCCACCATCCTGGCTAGAGCTCAGCAATCTCTTTGGGGTGTCCCTGGGAAGATATACCTCCTGAGCATTGTCCGTACCGATATAAGTCACAAATTCAGCAACTTAAAAAAAACTTGCTTTTGTGTAATTTGAACACCACCTGGCATGAGAACCAAATAATATATTTGGACTTGGTCATGAGGATGACAGAAGACAAAAGGCTGATGCAGGCAGGTAGTCAGCCCCTTCCACCTAATAGAAGTGGTTAAAAAAGACTGTTCTAAATATGTGGTGGCTATTCCCAACCTTCACAGACCATAGTGCTTACTAAATGTGTGCAAAATTTGCTGGGTAATGAGTTTTGAGGGCACCCTGATTAAAATAAAATAAATCACTACACTGACGAATAAACTAGAGTAAATATCTAAGACCACAACATAACCTCTCATTGGAGAGGAGCCTTTCTTCTTTAGGAGGAAAAGTATCCTCTGACTTCCTCCACTGCCTCATTTTCCTCTTATGGAGGTTTTGTGATTTGGGTGCAATGGTGTCTCTTATTTGGGTGACTTATGCTACATCACCAGAATCAGCCAGTATTAGTTGTACACAGTCAGCCTCCTTCTCTTTTTTCTTTCCATGCAGTAACAATAAGAGGAAAAGACACCCCTCCTCGCCTCCCCCCCCCCCCCCCCAAAAAAAACTAGCCCTGTGGCTGTTTAATCATGAAAAGGTAACTGAAAGTGTACTAGGGGAAGCCAGAGGACCAGACGTGGAAGAGGGTGTAAAATATCTTGTTGAATTTGCAAGTGTTGCCTCTTGAAAGCAGAAGAGAATACACCATCTGCACTAACGGTAGGCAAGTCACAAAGGTGTATTAAATCCTTCAACCAATAAAGGTTTGAAAAGCATTCCTGACGGCTTAGCAGGAATTATTTACAAGATGTTAGGAAGTACCCTTCCCCCCATTTCCCAAAAATACATTCAGAGTAATTGCCCACACAACAGGCTTCATTGAATGACCAGTGGGATTTTGAAGATGTTCGCAGTGCTCGCAGAAATAATTAATGTGACAAACCTAAATCTTGATGTTATGAGGAGTATAATTTCTTTGTAAACTAGAAAAACTGAATGAACTGCAAAAACCATAAAAAATGTGATAGTCTTACTCTCATAGGCAACTTTGACTGAACTGCAAGTAGCGGGATATTGAATTTTAACCTGAACTAAAATCCCATAAATTTAGAACTGTACCTATATTGACAGACTGTCTTAAAAATTGAGGAACATGCAAATTTTTAAAAGGAATCTGCTTATTCTAAGTTGGCATTTAACCATTTCACTCAAAACATTCCATTCCTAACACATTACATTCCTTGACCATACCCCTAATACATTTAAAGTTATAAAAGCCCCTTATTTTCTGCTTAATCATTCAAAATTGGTGCATATCTGCTCAGTGCAGTAGATTTGTGTAAAATACTAAGTAGGCTGGGACTGAGTGGGAGCAAGACTGCTAAAATGACCTTCATTAACCCCTATGTGCCAATGAGTCCTTCAGTGCTCTCCCTGCCAATATTCTTGCATTTCACATTAGCACTTATTAGCAGGGATCCTGTTTTTTGGCACCAAGCAGTTAATTAGTTTGACTATCATGCCTGTTTGAGAGCCTTCAAACTGAGTCCATGTATAGGTATAGAAAATGAAAACCTTTCAAATTGTACTTAAATATTAATTTGTGTTTTGGAGAAATCTCACTATAAATACAAGAACATGCTGCCTGCTCTAATTTTCAGGCAGCAGTAATGAATTTTCCATACATCTCAGCTGTTTACCATAGGGACAGCTGACAAAAGTTCATGAGGCTTTCAGAGATAAGGTGAGCTAGTCTTTGGGTGGAACAAAGGGCTTTGGTACAGAAAAACTGCCCTTTTTTTTTNTTTTTTTTTTTTTTTTTTTTTTCTTTTTGAGGCACACAAATGTCAAGGCAGCTGGCAGCACAAGTGTTGCAAATCAGAAATATATCAGGAAACATCAGTTTCCAAAGTATGTTGTGGCATTTAAGTGTAGGGAATTATTTTCCCCTCTTTAAAAATAACATGGACATGATGGCTTTAGTGTTTCAGAACTCCATAATGCACCTAGAACTCTTCAGTTCAAAGACAGCGATGCAGCCACCTCTTTAGTTTTTTGTTTTAAATTGGATTAAAGAAAAATGTTCCAACCATCACTGTATAGTGCCTGTCACATTTCCCTCAAAATATTAACTTTTATTTTGGAATCCTTTGGAAACAAGCTTTCAGGATAATCAGTCCCTCATGCTTGTGAGCCCATATTTTTGCTTGTTTTTTAATACCCCTTCTTTTTCTTTTCACAGCCATAGCACAAAATATTTTACAGCTTTACTAGCACTTTTCTTCTGCTTAAACAACCTGAAAGAGATACTTTCTCCATTTTCTAGGACCACCTTTTTTCCTTTGCTTAAATGAGTTGTTGCTCTGTATCTGAATCGGTTTCATCTTGACACCTTTAAAAGGTATAGCCCTCTTGTTTTTCCTGACCCACATCTTGTCAGAAAACCATAGTACTCAAAACCAGCAAAACTAAGGAGAAATGTAGGTTTTGCTTAAAATTACAGAACTTAATGTTTTCATTTGATCATTTAACTTTAGAGGAAAAAAATTTCTGTTTGGAGGGGAAGAACATTTACCAGGGCAAGGGTACTTAGGAAACCCTAATACAACAGCATTATGCTATTACATGAGAACCAGTAAACAGTATTATTTCACTGTCATATCTGAAAGATGTGTAGAAAGTGAACTTTACACAAATAGTGCAAGGCACTATTTAAAAACTCTACTTGTTCACTTGCCTAAAGTAAGTAATTTTATTTTGGCTGACAAAGACAATTTTTCTTTCATTATAACCATCATAGTCAATTGTGAGCAACTAGACTTTAAGGGTTGTTTTTTTTTTTTTTGGTAATATACAATAGTTGTATACTAGAAGTTACCTGTATAATGGATTTAATCTAGACTGTGTCCTTTTAACATACACTGTTGAATACCTGGAAGATTTATAGGAAAGGGCTATTTAATTGTCTGACTAGTTTGATTTCAGACAAAAGAAGACCTCAGTGGTTAATTTAATATTTCTGAACTTGCTATTAAGTGTTACAACATATAGAAATATCACATTCTAAATCAATTAACATACCCAAAGAAATTTTTAGAATGTATTATGCTGAAGTATTTTTAAATGTTTTGTATTTGGTTCACTCCTGAACAGCTGTGGAAAATCTCCCAAAATAATTCAGTGCTACATCAGTTTGTTGCATGAAATAATCACTAAGCTTAGTTGCAGCAATCTTTAGCCCTCAGAATTGCCTTTTCAGAGGATAAGATTTAATGTGTTCACTGAACAATGGAAAGCAAACTAAAATTGGTTACAGCTATTTTTTTCTAAGCTCTTTACATTGCTTTTAAATTATTCTACTTTGCAATTATTCAACTATGCCATCCATAAACTGCAAGCGATTGTCATGTTTTAGGATCCTTTTCTTAAAGGGCATAGTGCATACTTTCAAAGCTGTTGACTTAGAATAGGTCACTGGCTGATGTACATAAGCTTCTCAAAACACAGTATGCTCCTCATTGTACCTTTGCAATAAAGATAACTAGAAAATTCAAAATGCTGTCTTACACAGGACAAAGTTGAGCTGACTTTAACCTAGAGAGACAAGAATACGAACAGTTTCTGTGTGTGCTTTTTTGTTTTTTTGGGGGCGGGGAGAGGGTTGTGTTTTTTTTTTTTCTTCAGTCCGAGGAGAGCTTTGCATGCTACACGGGCAACACTCACTTATCTGTAATGTAAAGGGAGCCTTTTGGCATTCGATAGATACAACCTGTTAAGTGATCCAGAGCAGTATTACCTGAGCTCAGAAGAGTTCTGGGATTCCATCTGCTACCAGTCTAGGCAGATAGATACTCTTTTCATACAAACATGTCCTCTCAACTCTGGTCTTCAGACTCGACTCCTTCAAGTTTTTGCTCTGTCTCTATGCGCTGCTGTGGCATAGGCAGCTTACCTACAGGGCAGAGCAGGACCTTGCTCCGTGGTTGGGATGGCAGTTCAGGTAATGGCAAGTGAAGATCCAGGGATCAGACACCTATCCAAGAGTGAAACAGGAGTCAGGGTCAAGGGGCCAAGCCAAAGGTCGGATCTGCAGTCAGGAATCAAAGCATAAACCGGTGTGGTAGCCATGGGTCAAAAAACAGAACCAGGCAGCTACTGCCTGGAGCAGGACTTGGAGTGAGGACTGGAGCAGGAAGTGGCAGTGAGAGCAGGGTTAGCACAGCTGTAGGCATGGTACACACTGAGCAGCCCCTGTGCTGCTGCTATGCTCAAGTAGTATTGGCTGGGTCCCCTGACCAATCAGGAAGTGGAACTGTTTGGAAAGGGCACATAAGGCCCAACTGAGCTTTCTAGGTTGCCTAGTGACAATGCTGAGAGCCAGCTGTACCCTAACAGTCCCAGATTCTGCACCAGCACAAAAGAATAAGGAAACAAGTTCACTGTCCACTCTGCATTCCCCATTATAGGATCTTCCTGCCTGATGCGCACATAAGGCTTTGCACACCATGCTGGACAGAAAGGGTGGGAGAAATATCACAAATGTTCTCCAACATTTCTAGCTGAATTAAAAACCGAGACTGCATCATTTTGGAAATGAGAAAAGGAGCTGCTCTGGGGTGGACTGAGCCTTGGAACGTGACGTGAAAGCTCTACACATCTGAGGGCCCTCCAAAAGCAGCGTATTAGTCCTTGAATAGTCACTGCCAAACAGAGAGTAGCATATAGTAGGACAAAGTATAGAGCTGAGAGGCTTCTTTATCTCTGCAAACTTGGGGCCTGATTCTGAGTTACATTAAGGCTGCTTTATACCATTTGACAAGTAAAGGAGCTTTAAAGTCTGCTTGAAGGCCCCTTTGCATTGTTAGAGTGGTGTAAAGCAGTCCTAACGTAAGTGAGAATCAGGCCCTTAGGTGGTTGGGTTTTTTTAAATATTATCCTAATGAGCTTAACTCATTTTCAGAAGTAACTTAGACATTTAGTGCCAGATGCAGCTTGGCCGCTAGTGGGATTTTTAAGAGTGCCTATCTCCCATTGAAATCAGTGGAAGAATCCCACTAGGCACTTCTCTGCACCTTTGAGTGCTTAAATGCTTCTAAAAATCTGGCCTGAAGTGGCTGTTTTTCTAGAGAGGTAGCTGCTTCTTGAGTAGTGAGCATCAGTAATAGAAATTGCAGGGGACGGGGGAGAAAGCAGAACAACCCCTTCTTGCCACCTTCCTCTTGAGCCTCTACCTATATTTGGCCAGGCACTTCCACCTTGATAGTCAGTCCTTGCTGGCATCTTCAAGTTTTAGGGTTTTTTTCCTCCGTTATCAATACAGTTAAGGCCTATTGTCTCCCCTTTAATAAGTGACTAGCTGATTGCAAGCCTTGTTAGTTTCAACTATTTCCCAGTAATTTTGTTTTTAGGATTCTTAGCCATCAGTCAAGATGATAGGTTTCCCTGCCAATATTTGTCAAACTGAGATACCAATACCTGTAAAAAGTCTTAGGAGCTAACCCTTTCTTCCTGAAATTTGTCAGTTAAAACCCGAGTTGGAAAATGGTGGTAACAAAGGTGCATGTTTGTGTGTGGGAAGGAGAATAAGGCCTTCATAAAAGCATGGGTTTGGCCATTAAACATTCTTCCTTTCTCCAATTCCCCAGTGCAAAGGAAAACCCAGGTCTTAATGGAAATTAGGTAGGTCATTATCTGTAAGCACTCATGCTTGTGGGAGGTTTATACCACATATGGGAAGACAGATCAGCCGTATGTAGGGTGGTAGAATCCTACTGCTGGAAGGAGGTAGCTGTAAATAATGGAGGCATGAGACAAAGCTCCTGACACCTTAATTTTCTGGTTGAGAGCTGGGATCATTTAAAACAATTGCAGAGTACTAGGAGGTGACAAGGGTTAGTGCATCACAATAGTTAATACGACAATGTTTTATGGGCAGCTACCAAAATAGTGTCTGTTACTAGCTGGGATTAAGTTCCTGTGTATATTTCCTCAGGTGACATTTGGCTATCAGCACTGAAAAGCTTAAGTAAACAGAAGCATAGGTAGTAGGTACTACATCAGACCTTGCATTGAAGCAGTCAACCCCTTAGCACGTTCCATCAGTGCAGAAAGCACCAGTACATCCCTTCAGATGGCCACCATACACATGTCCAACCTGTCCTCCACTCACTACAGTGGCTTCCCGTAGAATGCAGAGTCAAATTCATGGTCTTCATCCTGCTTAGTAGTATTGTCCCGAGTTCCTAAAACATCACCTAAACATCTCGGCAGAGTACTGTGGTTGAGATCTCTGCTTCTTGGGCAAAATTAAAGCAGTCGTCTGCAAGGGACACTCCCCCCAACAAGATTCTAAGAACCTCACCAGCTTCAATTTCAAATACAAAGTGCATTACTTTTTTTGTCTTGCACAGCAGACTTGTAATAAACAAATGTTTTAACAAAACAAAAACCTACACATGCAACTTCCCCTTTCCCAAGGGAGAAAGGGAAACGAGGTGGGGGGAAGAATCATACATACTTGATGCTAGTGATGTCTCTTAATGCATCTTGGAAGGCACTAAGATTCTATGGTAATGACTGCAATCTAAAAACTAAAATAGAACTGAGGCATAAGTGGCAAGGAATTCCAAGTATTACTAGTTTTGATAGTGTTATATCCAGTTGACACAGAACATGTGGCATAGCTATGCATTGTAAAATAGATGGCTGAATTAACTTTTCTGTTTGTCAACAGAGGGTCTGGTGATGTCTTCATACATTACTCTTTTAAAAAATGAGGGGGTGGAGGTGTGACTCCCCATATTTTGGTGTTCTAACATTTCATATGACCCCAAATATGGAGACATAAAGAACATTTTTAGAAATCACTCTATCCATGGAGCAGTGTAAATCAGGATGATTAAAATAATTTATCATAGTGAATAGGTGACCATAATGTTTGTCTTTTTATTTAAATCAGATTGAGGCTTTATGAAACTAATTTGAAAATGTGTGCTACTGCAATTTTAGATGAAAATTAATTCAAAATTTATACGCTTAAAAAAAGAGACTGTCAGGGTATTACAGTTGAATTTTACAGAAGTGTTACAGGGTCAGATTTTACTAAGGTATTAAAGCACTGAGTTATAGACCAGAGGTAGGCAACCTATGGCACGCATGCCAGAGGTGGCATGCAAGCTGATTTTCAGTGGCACTCACACTGCCCAGGTCCTGGCCACCAGTCCAGGGGACTCTGCATTTTAATTGAATTTTAAATGAAGCTTCTTAAACATTTTTAAACATTTTACTTTACATACAATAATAGTTTAATTATATATTATAGACAGAGACCTTCCGAAAATGTTAAAATGTATTAGCGGCACGCGAAACCTTAAATTAGAGTGAATAAATGAAGATTCAGCACACAACTTCTGAAAGGTTGTCGACCCCTGTTATAGACAGACATGGAATGGGATTTACAAAAGCTCTTACGCAAGTTAGGCACCTAACATGCTTAGACACTTTTTTGTTAGTTACAGATAGAGTCTTAGTGGTATTGGGTGCCTAAATATCTTCATAGATGTGGCTTCTCGACCAAGAAGAGAATTTAGTTGCTGTTGCTGCAGCAAGTGCTTCAGCAGCTATATAACTTGTTCAGAGGAATAGTCACATTGACTTCAATGGAACTGCAAGGATTTGGTATAGTACATGAGCCTGTTTTAAAATGGAATTAGGGACTGCTGTGTTGTACGCTACTTTTAAAACTACGTTATAGACTGGATTATTTGGTACTGCAGTATCTGCAGAGAACATAGTTTTGAGGTTTTTGCATTAATTATTTAAATAGAAATCTTGTTTCATCTTAAACAGCAACTGTATATGAAGACATTGCCTCATTTTAAAATGGATTTTCATCTTCTAAAGCATAATTGCAGGATCTATTATTCTTATCTTCATTGCATGGCCAGCAACTTTTAAGTAGTTTGTGTTGTTTGTTTTGGAGTAACAGTTTAGAAGCATATGGGTTTTAAAATCCTTTTAGTTTAGGGCAAAATAATGGTTGGTTTTGTGAGTGGAGTACTGTAATCTAGATTAGGGAGCGGGGTGTGTATATGGCCAGTTGTAAAAGGTTTGAGCTTTTAACTACATTTGTGGTAACTACGGACTCTCTTGTTATATCTGTGAAGCTTTGATTAATAACTTCCCTGTATACACTTTTTTTTTTTTTTTTTTTCCATGATGTTGATGTAGGTATATAGATCTAGCCTTTTCAAGCATTCTGCCCATGTACTGTAATTTAATCTATAGATAAGATTTGATTATATAGGTTTTTTTAATTCCTATAATCTGTTCAGATTGAGTCATTTTCAAAATAAGTGTTCAGTTGACATTTCTAACAAGAGTGCATCTAAATTGCAGTAATCTGTGCAGTGCTAGAAGCCAGTTTACATTGTATATGACTGAAGTAACAAAGCAGGCATTTGCAACTGCTATGAATTCAATGGCTCATGTCACAGCACAACTTCTGTTTTTAAATAGCTCCTGAAAGGCAGCTCCTGAAAGTGCTGACAGCATTGGGAATACTAAGATATATTGGGGATAGTAAATGATGCAAGTTTCATTATAAGGCTGAGTGTATTGTTGCTGTTTGTATTACCATAGTTCTTAGAAGCCTTAGTGATGGACCAGGCCCTGTTGTGCTAGGGACTGTACAAACAGAGTAAAAACATGGTCCCTACCGTAAAGAACTTAGTCAAAGAATAAGATAAGAAATAACAGGTGGCTACAGTTTGGTCCCTTGTATTCAGTCTGACACAGTATTTGGTCAGTATGATAAGGAGTGGTCTCTGCACAGCAGTAGCATAACCATTGTCAAATTTATTATAGGCATCATGGCAAAGGAGAGTTTTGAGGAGGAATTTGAAGGAGGATAATAAGGATGAGGTAGTGTTATGGATGTTCATGGGATGCTTCTCTCAAGCATGAGGGGCAAGAGAGGAGAAAGCACAAAGGCGTTGATTTGAAAATGTAACAAATGGATCATGTACTCTGACTTATAGTGCTATTTCATGCACTGGTCCTTTTTCACTAGAATACTAATCTAGAGTTTTGAACTGAGTTTTGGAGTCTTGTGAAGATCTGTTTCAATCACTGAAGACTTGATTGAAATCCCCATGCATTTTCACGTATGACTCCTAGAGAGAGTTAAATGACATAGGTGAAGACATAGCCTCCATCTATTTGTACTATGAAATCACTTTCTTAGGCTTATTGATGAAAGTGGACTTGAGTTGATCCAATACTCTTTACTGTAAGCCTACATAGGTGCTCACCAGGACTTTCTGTGGCATGCAAATGAATCAAAGTGTACAGAAGGATGAATCCTATGTTTGAGTTACCTGGCCTGTCTGGATTACTATAGTCTTGGTTACAGGGTTATTAGAATCTTATTTTGCCTTCAGAAGGGTGCAGCGTAACTTGTGATGGAGTATTTTTTTCTTATGTTATGAGGAAAGAAGACTTCATGGTAACTTAATATTGGTGTACATAATCATGAAAGAGCCTGATAGTTCGTTAAAATACGGTGCTCATCCTAGTGAAGAGTTCAAAAATTAAGGGCCAACCTACACTATTAGGAAATCCTTTTTAAATGCATCCTGAAGACCCACTTTTAAACACATGGCATCAAGAAGTGATATTTGCTCACTTTTTTTTCTGAAGGAAATATTCCCTCATGCTGTGAACATATCTGACTAAATTTGTAATCTTACTGATGTACAACTATTCTTTCCTTCTCTCCCATGCTCTGTTGGTTTGTTGCTGCCTTTGATGCATCTTGTCTAAAACGAGACTGCATGATTTGGGGGTTTTTTGGGGGGAAGTGGGGGGTCAAAACAGGGATATGTGTCTGTACTGTAGGTCTACCATACTTCATGAATGTCATGGTGGTCATGGAAGCTATGAATTTGAATTAAGTCCATGAAATGTATCCAGATTCAGTGGTGGTGTAGTCTAGTGCGTGGGGCCTCACAGCTACTTGGTTTTGGTGCATCTGTTCCCCTATGTCCATTTACAGAGGGGCGGATGTGCCAAACCTGAATAGCTTTGCATCCACATGGGCCAGGTTGTAGCACCTAGAGCACGGAGCTGGGCCTAGTCCTGCAGAACAAGAGGCACCACTGCAGGATGAGTACAGGGTGAGCTCGATCTCCAGCCCTCCCCCCACCCTGCCCTTTCTGTAACACATCATTGTTCTCCTGCACCTCTGCTGTGAAACTTACTAAAAATTGGTGTGTAGCCCTAGCTGTGGTTTCTGTGAATTAATCCTCCTGAAACTAGTGAAGACTTCTAAATATTTTAACTAAATAAGTTAAATTATGTACATTTCTGGGGAAGGTGATTGAACAGTGTATATAAGTCAGACATTTAGATTCTATCTGGAGAGGGAGGGGGGTACAGTGAAAAAATAGGATTGCCCAGAAGAAAACTGGGCATGAGGAATTTGTGTGCTGGTTGGTACCAGCGCAAAACACATAGATGATGCCTCTTGTTTCTTGACAGGAGGGTCAGAAATTGACAATCTCCAGCTTTGGCTTCCGTTAGCCTTATTCGTCATGGTCACTGTTTCACTTGCTGAAGAAAAGAGTGTGGCTGATGCAACCTCTGCTATTTTTGGCTCTTCAGTGGAGCTTCTGAAAGCTTTTTCTTCCATTTTCTAATATACACCTCTACCCTGATATAATGTGACCCGATATAACACAAATTCCAATATAACGTGGTAAAGCAGTGTTCCAGGGGACAGGGCTGCATGCTCTGGTGGATCGAAGCAAGTTCAATATAATGTGGTTTCACCTATAATGCGGTAAGATTTTTTTTTTGGCTCCCGAGGACAGAGTTATATCGAGGTAGAGGTGTATCTTATAAAATTAACAATAACAGAGGAGATTCCCAAGAACGGAGACTGTAAGTTCCCAGAGTGAAGTGGCACAAAATACGCCTCTTTTGAAGGTTCCTTCCACTCTAGGTGGCTTCTGAGTGGACAGATCAAACTTCTGGCAGGTGATCAAGGCATCAGGTTGCCTCTGTGCTACTAATGGTTAGTTCTTCCCAGGATGTCTGCAGCCCAAGACAGAGCCACTTCAGATTCAGATTCTCTGGCAAGCAGAGAATAGTGGCTATTCTGATATGGCAGAGAATAGATTTAAGGGACTCCTTTTAAGTGGCATTAGATCAGGTAAGCAATATTTTGTCCAGGGCTAATCCCATGGACCCCACAGATGTTTAGTAAGGCCATTAGACTCTTATCCCTCTCTCTCCCCCCTCCTCCCAATTCCTTAGTTCTTCCACCTGTTGCTTCAATAAACCTGCATAAAGACATCAGTGTTCTGTCTGGGAATGGTTTCTAGCAAGATCAAGGCTATTGCCTCTACCTGTTTGCCCCTTTCCCCTTCCTTACCTCTAAATGAGAAGGAGAGGTCGTATTGTTCAAGTCAATACCAGACCTTCTGGAATTGTCTTTTTTGAGGGATGGTTATTAAGAATCCCACAGATTTAAAATGCAGCCTATGTGGAAAAGGAGGAAGACTCCTGGCTTTACGCTAACTGGGGTGGAATCAAGAGGGAGAAAATACTCCCAATCTCCTGTTTTGGTTAAAAAGATTAATATTTTCTGAGGGGTTCAAGGTGTAGACATTACTCTTGCCCTATCTATGAAAGTAACCATAATAAGTTTGTCAAACATCTTGGTATCTTCTGGCTAACTGCTCCCAAACTTGACCCTTCTAGAGCATCTCCTAAGTTCTTGGGTGTTCCATTGAAAGCCAGCACCTCTACTAAAAACTGTAAGATGTAGTGAGTTTTCAGTAGGAATTTTTATTTGAATGTGGCCTGGATGTTGCAATTTAGGTCCCTGCATTGAGAGTAAATGTGATATAAGGTTCTCTTATATAACCTGAGGTAGTGTAATCCCACCACACTCGGTCAGGGAAACACTTTTGTTCTCAGCAGTTCTGTCTCAGCAGTCATGTCTGTTACGGACTTTGTACAAGATTCCCTACAAATCTCCACTAATGTTGATACTTTACTGTTAGCAAGGAGGGTCTTTTGGCTTAAACCTTTAGGAAATTTTTCTCACTATTAAATTCATGGCCCTTCTCTTTGAGTGTTCACCCTTTGGGGATCTCCTGGATTGTGTTCTCAAAGACATTTAAGAGAAAACTTATTCTGGGTTGGATCTGTTTCCTCATCAGTCCTACAAGGCTGATTCCATTAATTCTGTGTCTTTGACCAGATTTCTCCATCAGTAAGCTTCCAGTCAAGCACTCATAGCCAAATTCACTTATTAGTCTGCTTTGAACCCTATCCAAAGCTCTTGATAGCAAATGTTTGCCTGCTCACTAAAAGAGGACTAAATAGTACACTTTGGGGCCTCAGTGTTGTTTTCATCGGTTAGAGCAGGGGTCGGCAACCTTTCAGAAGTGGTGTGCCGAGTCTTCATTTATTCACTTTAATTTAAGGTTTCACGTGCCAGTAATACATTTTAATGTTTTTAAAACGTCTCTTTCTATGTATATAATATATAACTAAACTATTGTTGTATGTAAAGTAAATAAAGTTTTTAAAATTTTTTAAGGAGATTCATTTAAAATTAAATTAAAATGCAGAGACCCGCTGGACCAGTGGCCAGGACTCAGGCACTCTGAGTGCCACTGAAAATCGCGTGCCACCTTTAGCGTGCATGCCATAGGTTTCCTACCCCTGGGCTAGAGTAATCACTGCTAAGTGACAGGAAAACACAACAACTTAATTTGTGGGCAAAAAAAACCTTTGTACATCACAATACAGACCAGAGACCCTCTCCCCAGTGACATTACTGCAAGCATATTTATTGAGAGTTAGAAATGAGGTCCAAGGTCTAGCTGGATGGGAAACTGTTTTCCCTCTGTAGTAACATTTTAGAGATTTCAGATATTTTCCTGTTCTTCATTGTGGTGAAACGGATATCTTCTGAAATTATTTCTGAAAAAACAAGTGGACCCTGCCACAGAATAGCTTAGTGGCTAGGGAACTGACTTGGGTTGTGGAGGACACACTAGTTCCAGTTCCTGCTCTGAATCAAGCAGAGCAGGGACTTGAGCCTGATTCTCCCACATTAGTTGTCTAAACTAGCTATTGTTTTGACCAGAAATTTCATCCTGAACCAGTTCATTTAATTGGAACGGATACCTTCTTTTGAAAAGTTTAGGTTTTTAGTTGTCATTTTCTGGCAAAAAATCGTTTAGTCAGATCCTACAACTTTACTGGTAATGGCCTTGTAGACGGCCTTGTTGCTTTAAATCTCTTGCAAAGTAGTGCATTTGGAACTTACTTTTTGTAATGTTCACTTCTCTTGGATGCTGAATGTCATATTACCCATCTTTGTCATTTGCTAAGGTAGCACTGAATCATTAAGACATCTTAAGTTTGCCCTTTACAGTCCCATTGCGGTGTATAAATGTACTTGACACTTCTAATGGCCGAGGGTTTTTTGCCTCAGTTTTACCACTGATTAAATGACCAACTTCATTTCTCTTGGTGCGAATCAGAAATTTTGAAATGTATATTACTGTTACACAGAAACTCAGTTACAGATGAATGTCTATTTTGTGTGTGTAGTTAGATAACCACTTACGAATGATAACTACTCTAAAGTTTGTGAGAAGACAATCCATTTCCCCTCAAGTCCTTTCTTTACCTGATGGTTTCTATATATGGTAGTACTGTTTCTAACCACTGGTACATATGTCAGTACAAATTTCGACTCCTACTTTATTGATGGAGCTTCTATGCTGGGTCCTAGCATGCTGCTGCTGCATTCCTTCCATTCATTAGTGCATTGAGGTTGTGCTGCTTCAAACGTTAATCTTGCAATTCTAAACAGTCAGCTTTTTGTGGCAGGTTAGAGCATGCACAATAGAATGGGTGGTGGCAGGCAATGGCAGAAACAAAAGATTTTGGTTAGTCTGATAAACTAACGTAGTTTGTATAAAGATTGGAAAACATCCGGCACAATAAACTTCAAGGTGTACAAAACAAGTTGGTTTTGTCTCTCTCTCCCTTCCCCCCCACCCCGTCAATGTGGGCTTGACATTTCAGAATAACAGTTTGTTGCACTTAGTAGAGGCTTGTGAAACTATTCTTTCAAAAAGCCAAAAACCAGCTGTTTGGTGAAACAATTCATAATGAAACCCATAAGGCTTAGAACAAAACTTACCCCAAACTAATAATATATAATTCAAGCTATTGTGAAAGCTCACAGGTACTCTTTGCACTGTTGTGAGTCTTCACCAAAATAGTTCACAATAGGAGTGCTAAGGACTTGTCTTTGTGCCACACGAGCAAATTAACTGTGAGATTTTTCTTTAACTTGAAAAACCTTTGGTCTACTATGAAAGCACAAGGGATAGGGAGGTCAAAGTCCAACATGTATGTGTTTGTGCTCTGGTTCAGCCAGTTTTTTTATTTTGAGCTAAGTATTCGTAATATGACTTTACACAGTTTAGAACCTAAATTTAAATAATGCTATAAGCTATTTTCAGTGTGCTTTGTCATCTATTGGGTAGTGGGGGAACCCTCACGCTTCTTAAATAAGCCTCTGTCTTGGGCTGAGTTGTTATGGATTGCAAAATAACTTATAAAAACTCAGTAATTATGTGTCCCCACCATGCCAATTTTGTCACTTCACCTAGTTATTAACACAGTGTTTTGTTACCTTCTTTTTCCTGTTGCATGTTCATGCTAAGGCAAGAAATCTGTTTTTAAATTTTTTTGTAGCAGGCTGCAACCCTGAGCTGGCTTCTCCCATCTCCCCTTTAAATTGCTCCCCCCTCTAGACTGGCCGTGAAGCCTTTGAAACAAAAATCTTCACAACATAATGCTCTTTTCTCCCTAGCTACCTGTTCTGTGGGTGTTTGGTTTTTCAGTGCTTTTTCATAGTTTGGAAACTGTCACCATAATTCAGTGAGACAAGGTGGGTGAGGTAATATGTTTTATTGGACCAACTTTTGGTGGTGAGAGAGACAAGCTTTTGAGTTTACACAGAACTCTTCTTCAGGTCTGTGTGGCTCAAAAGCGTGTCTCTCTCACCAGGTTGGTCCAATAAAAGATATTACCTCACCCACCTTGTCTCTCTAATATCCTGGGACCGACATGGCTACAACTGCATAGCATAGCGCATCTCAGCCTCATTCTGATTGGTCAAGGTCATAGGCAGTCCTTCTTTCTACTAGTTGTTCTCCTGGGTATGAAGGAGGATGCAAAATATATACTGCCCTCCTTTCTGTGTTGGCTGGCTGAGAGGAGCACTGGTCCACCCTGCACTATAAGGTTTGTGATTCCAAGACCCTAAAGAGAACAGTAGCCTGTCTTTCTCTCCTCCTCAACACCAAATGTTACCTTGAGACCCCTTCCTCTTTTTCAGCATCTGCCTTTGTCATTTCCTAAGTCCCTGTTTGCACAACTCCTGGAACAAGGTAATTTGACTCGAGACTTTGTCCTTAAATGTACAGTATATTCCATACAGTTTTACACTACCTATCTTGCAAATGCACAGAATCAAGACAAATGGTAGTTCAACTCCTATTTGTAGTGTAAACTCACACACCATTACTTGTATGGAGAGTCTTGGTAGAGAGGGAATAGTTAGGGGACACAACAGTGAGGTAAAGTGAAACCTGCTCTCCCTAGGCCCGAAATGTACACAATATAGGTTTCCAGAGAAGTGCATGTATGTTGAACACAAACAAAGAAATAACAGGATGTCAAGACTATAGCCATATTTAGAACTAGCACAAAAAATAAAATCAAGCCTTAGGCTGCATAAATAGAGAAGCATCAAATTAAAATCTGCTCTTAAGTAGAACTTTGTAAAGGAGTTGCTAGCTATAAAAGTTACAATTAAAATGAAAATTGTCTTTAAAAATAACTTAAGGCTAGTGTTCCCTAGATTTTTAGATGTAGCTGAACTTCCATCCCAAGGCAGGACCCTTGCCAAGGTAGCTTTATCTTTGTAACGGAAACCTGAATTGTCTGATATTTGCTGAATTGTCTCTTTTCCCCTAGGTTGTCAGTGTCTCTTTCAGACTCCTCCCCCTCCCTCCCGGATTTTCCTTTTCACATTGCTTATATTCAAAGACCTTTGTGATAGCCCCTATCCTTGCAGCAGAGAGAGAGACTGAATAGCTCTTTTTGGAGTTCATCAACACTGCTCGTTAATTAGCTATAAGAACAGGAGTACTTGTGGCACCTTAGAGACTAAAAAATTTATTTGAGCATAAGCTTTCATGGGCTGCAGCCCACTTCTTTGGATGCTGTGCCTACGAAAGCTTATTCTCAGATAAATCTGTTCGTCTCCAAGGTGCCACAAGTATTCCTCTTCTTTTTGCAGATACAGACTAACATGGCTGCTACTCTGAAACTTGTCATTAATTAGCTGTGTAGGAGTTGCCCTTGGGCCAAATGAGGCTTTCCTCCTTCAGGGGCTGAATGCACTGCTTCTGCAGTGTTTCATACCCCTACAGACTTAGGGAATAAGACCAAGGCTGACTTCAGTTGTCCCGACCATTATTTTGTGTTTGTGTTAAGCTCATGTACAAGGTCCCAATAAGCATGAGACCCCCATTGTGCTAGGCCCTGTACAAATTGATAGTATGAGACAGTTTTAGCCCCAAAATGATTATAGTTGAAGATATAACAAGTGGGTGTAACAACTAATAGGAGAGGAATAGTGGAAGACAAGGGTAATAAATTATATGAATGGGGGTTGTACACTAAATAGGTGGCAATTTTAGATATTTGTCATAAACAGATAGCTAAGGGTTAATGCTTCTTTTACCTGTAAAGGGTTAACAAAGGGAACCAAACACCTGACCAGAGGACCAATCAGGAAACAAGATTTTTCAAATCTCAAAGGGGGGGAAGTTTTGGGTGTGTGTTCTTTTCTCTCGTCTCTTTTGCTCTCTCGGCTCTGAGAGTGATCTCTCTATCTCCAGGCTTTCTAATCTTCTGTTTCCAAGTGTAAGTACAAAGGTAGAAGACAATAGGCTTATACTGTTTTTTCTATTTACATGTGCGTAGTTTGCTGGAATGTTTTAAATTATATTTCTTTTTGAATAAGGCTGTTTATTCATTTTGTTTTCTGTTAAGCCAATGACCCTGTATATTGTCACCTTGATACAGAGACCATTTTTATGTCTTGTTCTTTCTTTTTATATAAAGCTTTCTTTTTAAGACCTGTTTGATTTTTTCTTTCTGGTTAAGGCTAAGGAACGAAGGGCGAGGGAAACCTTTTGTGTTAGGAGTTACAAAGCTTGCATTTGCAGGGACTCTGAGTGAGGGTGAGAGAATCTGATCTCTCTGTCTTGTGTTTTCAAGGAATTGAAGCAGGGTAAATCTCCTAGAGTACCCAGGGTGAAGATCTGGGAGGAGGGTAAAGAGGGGAAGGGAAGTGGGCTTTATTTCCCTTTATTGTGAGACCTCAGCGGCAATCTGAGTCTTGGGTCCCAGGGAAGGTTTGGGGGGACCAGAGTAGCCAGACACTGGAATTCTGGTGGTGCAGCGCTATCGAGATCTAAGCTGGTAATTAAGCTTGGAGTTTCATGCAGGCACCCACATTTTGGACACTAAGGTTCAGAATTGGGACTATGGTATATGACAATATTAATATCATAACGCAGAAGTATTCAAAAATCATTGAAGCAGGTCTCTGAAAAAATCATGATTGGCTTTAAAGGCATAAGGTTTTTAAAAATAATTTTTGCCTCTGTTTATTGACCTCTGGTTTTGACCATTTGGTTCAAAATTTCACCCTTTCCCTGTTTGAAGGCTCAACCAGAAGCAAATTAATGAACCCTGAACTTTTAATATTTTTTTTAAAAAAAGGAAGTGGAGCTTCTTTCAACATGCTCCTGGAGTTGAAGAGCTTAAAGAAATGCCAATAATTGCAATACTTATGATAAAACCTCGAGAGTTGCAACCCTGGTATTGAGACATTTTTTTTTTTTTTCTTTTTAATGGTAAACTGGTAGTAAACGTACAGAATGTAGTGGTTATATTCTGTAACCACTACAGTGAAGTCCCAGAACCAGCCATTTTCTGAATGTTTAATTAGGCAATTGTCTGGTGTGTTCAAGTAATCTATTTTAATGTAACTTACTTAGCTTGTCATATACTTGATGGGTATTTATAGGAAGTTCTGTTACTTGGTAAAATCTAAAGTTAAATGGAAACTCCTATATATCTGTATGAAATATTCTTCTTCTCTGTGCAGGACTGCAAGCGGATAATTATTAATTTCCATACAGCATTGGCACCATGATAACTTCATATTTGAGTATATCCAGGTTTGGGTTCCACGACATAAACTTTCTTTACCAAATTTCTCCAGCTGCAGTAGAATGTGTTTCGTGCTTCCATATGTCATGCTAAGACAAGCATATAACATAAGTAAAAAAAATTTTCATGAATCAGAATTTCAAAGTCTCCTAAACTCTGCACCTCCCTCAAAAGGGGAGAAGAGCCAGGTTATGTGAAATCCACTAGGGTCCTCTCTATAGCTGATTTGCTTTTATATAGAGGGTGCTCAGTTATTACAGTGATGGACGACAGCTCAAAACCCCAAAACAGGCGTTGTTCACCTGTGAAATACGCCTAGATTTGTACAGGGATTATTTGTTATGAATGGAAAGAAATAATAAAATATATTAAAAAAATTTAGATTTTCACTCTTATGTTTTAAAATAATTGTTCATTTAGATAAATATAAAGTGTCAACAAATGATACGTGGCTTAGGAAAGTTATAAAAAGATGTTAAAAACCAAATTCATAGCTTGCTGTCTAGAAATGTGAACTATTTAGCTGAATTGTTTATCTTCTAATTATTTACCAACAAAGATGACCTTTTGGGGCAATATAACTGTAAATAGATACAGGGAATAAAGGAAGTGGGGAATGTGAGAACTATTTTCAGTAGCATATGAAAGTACAACAAAAAAGCCTAAAACTAGGGGAGGAAAATGGAAGCTCAGTGGTAGAAAGCACTTTATAATAGTGATGTTAGTTACCTTGTGGGACAACCTCTAACTAAGCTTGTAAAATTACCATTATTAGAAGTATTTCAGGCAAAATGCCACAGCAAATTAATGATCATGCATAAATTATTTATCCTATCCTGCAGTGGTGCAGAGAATAAATTAGATGAAGCAACAGATAATTTCCAACTCAGATATCTATTAAATACGACTTATATAGCTTTATTGGATTTTAAAGCGGAGACCAAATTCTTTCAAGTCAAGAAATCCAAAATTTCTCATCTGCTCAGGAAGTGTAACTCTGCCCCTTTTGTGTGTGTTTTATGTTGCTATATATAGGGAGGGGTGTGTGTGTATTATATAAATAAAATAAGTAGTGGCAATTATAGTAGCTATGGGGAACTCGTATACAAATAAATACCATAGTGCCTTTGAAGAGTGTAGGACTCACTGTATTTATGCATACCAGCATCAGTTGCACAATCAGATAAAATATTAATTTGTAATAATATCAAATAAATTGAATGGATATCCAGATATAACATGTGGAAGCTATTTGGGGTCCTCAGATAGAAGGAGCTGTAGAAGTGTAAGATAGACTAATTATGTAATTAAGGTAATATGTTGAACATGTGCAGTTTCTGGTCTTCAAATGTTGTAAAGCTTAGTCTTTGGAGAAACTTGATGTCTTAGGTTTCCACACTTGACAGGGAAAGGTGCCCATTTGCTGTTGAAGAGTGGGCAAATGGATTTTTAAGTCCTATTTATAGGATTGCAAATATTATGCTGTTATAAATTATATTTTCTTAACTTGTAGGAGTCCATGTTGGGGAACTAAAGGGATATTTCCTGTTATATAGTGTGAAAAGTAATAGTCAAAGCAGGATAAAAGGATTTGGGTTACTAAAATAGTAAGTCACTCTGTTTCTGAGGCTTGTTACCTAGTTAACTGTGAAAAGTTTTAGTGCAAGAAGTGTTCTTGATTGTGTGGAGTATAGTGGAATTTCATTTAATAATGAAGAGGGAAATAAGAAACCATATTGGCTTTTAAGATGACTATATAAAAAAAAGGGCCAGTAATTATGTAGAGTAGCATATTTTCACTCTCTTTTTGATACTGTAATACAACAATTCCTCCTAGCAGAGAAGAAAAACAAAAAAAATTAGTTTTATAATTTTGAGTGTTACATTTTCTGATATTTAGGGTAATTAAGTTGAAATATATATCTTAGTTCAGTAACAAAGCAAAAGCATATGCATAGAATTGTAACAGTCTGGATGATTCCATGTATGTTGTCCTATAAGCTTTGCACATTTAGGCCAAGATTTTTCAAAAAAGGGTATGATTATCTTTATCTTTATTTGGATGCCTAGCTCTAGTCACCCATTTTTTGGAAAGTCTTGGCCTTCATTGAAGAGTCACAGGTTACACTGTAACACAGCCTTCTGCAGGAAGTAGTATGGCCTTTTTATCCCCTTGTGAATGGGACTGGCAAGCTGACCTGTTCACAGGAATGTGTTTACGTTAGTGAGTAGTGTTGGGGATCTAAACACTGCTGGTCGCAGTATCCAGTAATAGTCCATTTTTCACATTTTATTTACTGCAGAAGATATTTTCCATATAATCACTCATTTGTCCAATGACCTTGAGCCACTTTTGAGTAAATGTTTAAATGGCCAACTGCTGTCTTTGTGTTTTAAATATAGCAAACTCTTGGAGGAACTCTTCTGTCACAGAATTGCTTAGATGTGATCTGATTTGAAACTGTAAGTTTGTAAACATTCGTAGTTAAGTGAAATCTGATGGTGCAGAGTGAATTTCTAAGATTTGTAAACGTAGATTTTTATACAAAAGATTTTTAGGGTGACTAGTATTATTTGCTTTCCTCATGGCAGTAAAATTTAGCCAATTTTAAAATTAATGGCTGAGTCAAACTATTACACGTAGATGATTGTGTTGGGTGTGTTTAAGCAAATTAAGCCCCTCATGCCCTATAAAAGTGTTTTGGTGTGACGTAGTCAGATATAATAATGAGATGAGACTTGAGGGGGCGTGGAATAGTTCTCGGTGGTAAGTACATGTTGCAAAATGGAAGGTTGCAAATATATGCTTTACACAGATTCCTGACACAGGCTTGCTGCTGTCGCCACCTCTCACCCCAACAGCCTTAAATTGTTTTCCGTTCTTGCTCATACTTTGTTCTATTTCCAAACTACCTATTTAAGAATGAATAGTTTTAAAGTGGTATAGGCTCATTGGGAGTACCAAAATTTGACTTAACGTTTTGTTGTCTTTGCATTTCTTGGTGTTAATTGCAATACAAATGCTTGAATCTTTCCTGTAAAGGAAAAAGTCAAAATTTTCATGGTTTTGTAATGGAAGACTGTAAACTACGTTCTGAAATCTAAAAATGGACTTCCTTTTCAAAGGGGTTATATGAAACAGTGCAGGTGGAGTGGGTTAGGGGGACTTACGTCCCTCATGATATCATGACTTTTAAAGTAAGAAGCATCTGGTCTCAAAATATTTTGACTGTGAATGAAAAATTGAAATTCAGTCTATATTTGCATATAGAAAATTTCTTGCATTAATTCTAATTTTTAGTGAAAAATTAGAAATCATTTTATAGAGCCTATATGTAACTGCCTATTATCACTACTATCCTTCTCTACCCCTCAACCTATTTGTTAAACCCATTTGTTTTAAATCTTCGTAAGTTGGATAACTTCCATCAGGGCAAGGACCACATCTTCCTCTCAGTGGGACCCCAATCCTGATTGGGATGTATGGGTGGTGCCAGAATACAAATACGGCCAAATATTTCTGTTACACTGATGCAACAACCTTGTTGAAAGTGATGTTTTTAATGTGACGATGAAAAATTCAGCTGTCTGAAGAGATTCAGTTCAGGATGCGGTAAGATAAGGTATAGACTTGAAAAAACTAAACAGGATTAGGGCTGCCTTTACCTTAAAAGTTGTCTTTGTATGTTAATTTTTCACATCCTTTAGTATAATTTCTTGCGAGCAAAGCCATTGGATTTTTTTCTTGGTGTTCTACATGTTTAGTTTTGTGAGGCATCTTCCTGTTTGTACCCTAAGTTGCTGCTTTGTATTGCTAGAAATTGCTGGACAACATAGCATGAGCTAGTGACATGAAAGAATGTTTAAAACTTTAAAAATAAAGTGAAATTAGGCAAAGAAAGGGTTAAAGGTGGAATTGGCTAAGGCATTATGCAAGCTGTTAAATAAAAAGGAAGTGCATTACAAAATGCTGAGCTCAGTAGTCTGGCTTTCAGCCAAGCCTTTGCCTTCTTCACTACAGCTGAGGGCTTTCTAAGCTTCCCACCAGTGGGTTTGTCTGAACTGTTTAGGAATGCTGCCTCAGTCGCCAGCTGACGTCAGTGCAAGCAGTTCAGCTGAGGGCCAGGCCAGACTGACAGTAGGGATGGGAGGGGCGTTGTGTGGGTGGCTGTGCGTGTGTTCTCGGCATGGCTGGGGGAGGGGTGAGACTGTCTGGGTTTCCTTTGCTGTTACTGAAATTAAGTGGCTGCTTTTCAATCTGGTTTTGTTTTTGTTTTTTAATTAGGATTTTTTTTAAGCTGTATATCCCTTCCCCAACCTCCTCATAATACTATGATAGACTGAATCTCTGTTTTCATACAGCCAGGTTTTTTTTAATAACTTGAAAAAAGAAAGAGAAAAATGCATTGAGCTCTGGTTGGTTTCAAGTGGTCTTTTGTGAGTGATGGTACTGGTGATGGGTGTTTTGAGGTGCCCTATCTTGTGTAAAGAGATGACTTGTGAGACATGAGTTGTAGTCAGAAGAATTGGAACAGGTTTTGTTAGTTAAATCAGCATGCTCTGATTATCACTGCTTTCATCTCATTTAATTAGGAGAAAAATCTTCTGTAGAAACTAATTTATTTGTAAGACTAATTTTTTAAAGTCTGCCTCATCAGGATTAATTTTACTGTTTAAAAAATTTTTATGCTTTACTTGCCAATTCAGACCTGAATAGTTTATGGATTTTGTTCTTTTTAGCTCTGTCACCCAGTTCTGAAATATTAGTGTGGGGGTTTGGTTTTGTTTTGTTTTTGTTTTTTCCCCTTCAAGAGGTATGTGCAATATTAGATCATGAGTAAGAACAAGTAATCAAATTTTCATACTTATGGAAAAGCTGTAGCTTGTAGAAGAGAGTAAAAGAAGGCACATTTCAGCTTCATTGTGTAAACCATCTCAGTGAATTCAATTCAATATTACTTTAAAGTTTCACCTGGTTTTGAAGAATCATATTGACTGTAGAGGGTTCTACGATATTCTGGTATTGGCTTAGCTAGTTTTAAATAAAAAGAACAAGGAGTACTTGTGGCACCTTAGAGACTAACAAATTTATTTGGGCATAAGCTTTCGTGGGCTAAAACCCACTTCATCAGATGCATTGAGTGGAAAATACAGTAGGAAAATATATACACACACAAGTTTATGCCCAAATAAATTTGTTAGTCTCTAAGGTGCCACAAGTACTCCTCTTTCTTTTTGCTGTTACAGACTAACACGGCTACCACTCTGAAATGAATTTTAAATAGTTTCCTTGAGCCTTCTTTTTTTACTCTGATCCCTGGACTACCTTGCATTCTCTATCTAGTCTATATCCCCTGTTTTAGGCTGACCTCTGCAAAACTGGACGGGCAGTGTTGCTCAGTGCAGGACTCTGCTCAGTGTACAGATGAGTTTAAACAAAAATTATGCTTATAAGGAATCGAACAGTTAAGAATATTAAATTAGTCTAATGCTATTAGATAAATTAATGGTACATCCTCACTTGGAATACTTATTCTGTTCTGATCACCCAAACTTTAAAAAACAAAATAGAATTAGAGGGGTCCAGAAACTGTTGATAATTATAGGCATGGAAAGCTCTATATGAAGACTGAAAAGACTGTTTACTTTAGAGGGGAGATACGGCCAGACAGGGGACATAATGAATGCTACATGGAAAGTAGATGGCACCAGTAAATTGACTCTGTCTCAGAATAGAAAAACAAGAGGACAGATAGTGAAACTGAAAGACAGGAAATTTTAAAACTAATAAAAGGAAATACTTTTTCACACAAAGCACAACTAACCTGTGAAGCTCACCACCACAAGATATAATTGAGGCCAACAGTTTAGCTTGAGCGAAAAACCAAAACATAAAACAGACAAAAACATATTTATATGTAAAATACCTTCTCCCAGAGTTACAATGTAGCATGAGGTAGCATAGCCACTGGATAGGGCATTGAACTGGGAGTCAAGAGATGTCAGGCTTTTCTGTTTCACTGATGTGCTGTCATGATCTTGGTCAAGTCATTACGCTTCTGTGTGTCTCTTCCCCTTCCACCTTTTGTCTGGTCTGTTTTAGACGGTGCAGTGTTTGAGACAGGAGCACTCTCCACAGTGGTACAAATTATTGTTATGGCTCCAGGTCCATGTTCATTGGCTCTCAGAGAGACAGCCCAACCTGCTGTGTGCTAGAGGTCACACCCACCATATGGTAGTTTGGCACTGAAGAATATGTGTTGCCTGTATGGGTGAGACATCTGTTTTACACCTCTCCCTGTATTGTACTCATTATAATCTATTTCCTTTGGGGCTATAAAATGACTCAAAGTATAACTGACACTGTAATATTGTGAAGTGGGATGTATAAAACCACCTTTGACACATTTACACTGTCTACAATACTGGTATATTATGTACAGGGCTGGACAGTGTCCAGGTACGAGCAATTATAGAAGCAACCTGCAGAAAGAGGGGCATGTGAAGTTTTAAGCATCTGTCCACTGTGAAATTCACCATGTTGAAAGAGAGATTGTTTAACATGAGTGGAAATGGACTGGAACTGTCCGCATTTAAAAACAAAATTATTAATCTGGTTATAACATGGTCTTCAGTCCTGCTTCCCAAATGGAGGAATAGCTCCTAATGGGTTTTAGGCCTTCATCAATAATTATTGGAGACTGATTTCTGCCTCCTCCCCCACGACCTCACACACATTTGTTTCACTTCCTCTTCAAAGAGGGAAGTCTAAGTATTCATGGTACAATGCATCTTGTACCTACATCATGAAGTCCTTTGTCATAGTGAGTCATTTTGAATGACCTCACAGGCTGTTTGTTGGGAAACAGGTGTCTTCCCCTGTAAGCAGGTTTTATTACAGCAAGATGTTTCCTCTATCTAGGAATCTTGTGCAGCATAGCATAGCATTTCTGTTCAGCTCATTAAAGAGGAAGGAGGGGTTTAGACCTTTCTATGTGACCAAAGGAACTCAGGGTGTGTTTGACTGTGCGTAAGTAAACAGTCGGGGAGCACAACTATGTTTTTAGAAACTTATCTTAAGGAAGAGACAGTGTCTAACCTGGTAACTCTTGCATTTGTCAGTTATTGTCTTTTTTGTCTCTGGAGAAAAGGGTGTGATGGGAGGATCCACAGAATCCCTCAAACAAAGAGTAAGTGCGTACACACGGTAAATTCTTTGACAGGGATTGCCGGTGTCTCAGTATTGGAGTTTTTTGTATTGATTAATATATTTAAAGAGACTGATGCTAAAATCATGTTTAATTTAGTTTTGTTAACACTGTAGACATTGGAAACTCAAATCTCTCCTAGTATCTGGGTTTTTCTGTTTGACTTTCTTTGCTAGAAAATATGAAAGTGTGGCTAGAAAATGTTTGCTGCTTATTTCCTGGTTCACATACCATGCTCTCCTTCCCCTGTCCTTAAAGAGCACTGATAGTTTAACTAGTCTCTTGCACTATGTATTATGTGACTGTATGTTAATGCTTAGTAAAGGCATTAATTCTACATATTAAGCCTTAATTACACTGGAAAGAGTTGATCCCTTCCATTTTTCATCAGCAAACACTTTGGCTCTCCCAAGTCCAGGTGATTTTTAATGGTAAAAGGGTTGCACAAAACTGGCACTCAGGCCGTAATTCTATTGTTTCACTTTAGGCCTCAATTAATTCTTCACCCTAACAAACTTCTGCCATCAGCTTTCATCACCGGGAAACTGCCAGCACTTCCTTAAAATCTTAACTTTCTCCTTGGAGGTAAAATTGAAGACTGTGAGCTCTTTTCTTAGCTGCTTCCTATAAATTAGCTATTGACAGGTTCAGGTCAGTGGATATTCTGACCTTTGCGGGCTGTGCATCTAAATTGTCACAGCAAGAGAGTTGGTAGCAGCGCTGTCTCATGTAGCTAGCAGAGATCCAGTCGTCTTAGTGTATGCACAATGTGTCTTAGATGGCATGTGACCATTATTCAGCACAGAATTCAGTCCACTGGTTGAATCATTAGCTTCCCTGGCTTGGGCAGGGTATTGATGGGGAGTGCAGTGTGAATGCTGATCCATGCCATGAACAGCTATTTGGTTAAATAAAGTAGCTGCACTCAAAATAACTCCTTGCCTGAATGTTGTTTGTGTGGTTTAAGGAACATTCTCCTTTTAACATAACTAAGCTATCCTCCAGTGATGCTCAATAGAATTTACTTTTGAGGAAGATAAATTTTGGGACTTGACAAGTTAATTGTGCCTTGACAAGTGAAGCAAAATGTAAGCTATTTTATTAGTGATGAGGTGGGTTTCAGTGAGCTCTTCTTGATTACCAAGAAGGCAAAGCATTGATTTCCCTCTCCTGGAAGTGGGAGAATGGGAGTGTCTCCTCTGGTTCAGGTTTGAGGAGCGATGTTCAGTGGAGGAGTAAATGTTAGTATGCTGCCAAATCAGAATTGGGTGGGCAGCCTAAAGAATTATTATGGAAAACACAAACTTGCCTGTGGGTAACTAGTTGACCGTTGCTGCTTTTAAAGGGAAAGTTGTTTTAAGTTAACTTTTATCATGTCTAATACCAGTACAGTAAGTATATCTGTCTGAGGGCTTCCCTACACTGGCAAGTTTCTGCACAGTAAAGCAGCTTTTTGTGCGCAAACTGCAGACGTGTACACACTGCCAAGCCACTTTGTACACAGAAACTGCTCAGTTGCAGCGCTGCAAAAAACCCACCTTGATGGGAGTCATAAGGCTATTTGCACAGAGGCTCCGGCGCTCTATTGCCAGTGGAGACACTTGATTGCTTTCTGTGCTGTAATTGGCCTCTGGAGCTGTCCCATAATGCCTCAAGTGACCACTTTGCTCGTTGTTTTGAACTCAGCTGCCCTGGAGATATGCACCCCTCCCTTTTCAAAGCACCATTTCTGACAGCCATTGCGTGCTGTGCTGATCTGTTCCAGGACACAAACCAAACCTTTAATGTGGAATGCTCGTGCTGTTGAACGCAAAGGGGAGTCTGTGTGTGTGTGTGTGTGTGTGTGTGTGTGTGTGTGTGTGTGTATTTGTTTGTGTGTGTGTGCTGTGCAGGGAACCCAGAGATGGAGGCAGTGGCTGATGTTAGGGTTTTCCCTCTGCCTCAGGATGGTTGCTTCCTGCCGCTATCTGAACTTACAAGACAGCGTGCTGACACTCTCTCTGGCTCCCCCCATACATACGCATACACACTCTCTCTTTCTCTCATACACACACACTTCCCCTACCACACACTTCAGTTGAAAGGCAGTTGGCAATGTAGTAGGATGCCCATGGAACAATGGGATTGGGAAACCTGTATCATGCAAGGCTATGGCTGCCCCATGAGGCAATGCAAACCCTTCCCAAAGCACTCTGTGGCCAGTTGCACAGTGGGATAGCTTCCACAATGCACTGCTGTCTTTGCCGTTGCAAGAGCTGCTAACGTGGATGCGCTCCAGTGTCATAAGGAGCACAGTGTGGACACACAACAGCGGTTTAATTCCAGCATTTTAATAAAAGTGGTATAACTCGTTGCACAGAAACTTGCCAGTGTAGACATACCCTGAGTTTCCCAGCAGATCTGCAGTTCAGTGAGTGAGTCAAGCCTTTGTTAATATTTTAAAAATCCTTTTAGCTTTTTGAAGGCAGTGAACAATTCTATCTATTTTGATCTCTGGACTATTTCTGGTTTTGGTATTAATTTAAAACTCCAACCAACTACATTCTGATTTTTACTTTACTCTTCAGATTTTTAACTGTTTCTTAAACAATAGAATCTGAATGGCACAATGGATTAAATCATTAGCCATCCAGCTCAGTTAAGCAGATCTCTCATCTGATTCATAAAAACTATCATGCCATTTTGGCATACTTCACAATTGTCTGCTTGTACTGATAGGAGGTCCAGTACTAGGACTGCACTACGTGAGGACACAGTTATGTTGTCAGAACTTGGTAAGGAGGTTTGTTTAATCCCTTCTGCTAAGAATTCCTCTTGGCATTTCCTTTCATCAACTTTTTCTTAATTGCTCATCACCATTTCCTGCAAAATAGGATGTATTGTTACTTTGTAACTTCACCCTTGAAATAGAATACAGAACTCACTATTAGTTGATTAATTTGCATATCTTAAGATATTTAACCCACCATAATGATGTGTTGGTACACTGAGATGCAGTGTCATGCGGCCATAATGAATTTGCAGACCCCTCCAAAGCTTTGGGACTCATAACATCTACAAGGGTAGGAAATTATTCTATTGGGAACTTAAGACTGTTTTTGAAATATGCACAGTTCCCTGTATTTGACAGTTTTGTTTTTATAGCACTAAATGTAATCTTAAAAGAATAAATAAATCGACTTTAATTTACTATGAGGTGTGACCTGCTCATGGCAGCAAAGAATATTTACCAAGTTTACATTGTCAATATCACAACAGTTTCTACGAAGATGGACTCACATGAAGTGCATGCAGTGAAGTCCTACAATTTCTCTTCCTCCTACTCACCTTTCTTTTTCCTCTCTAGAATAATCCTGTAGAATAATAGTAATGGCCTAATAATAATTTCCCCATAATCTCTACTAGTGAAACTTTTTTTGTTTTGTAACTTCAGTACATGGAGAAGCATAGGCATGGGAAGTAGGAATGTGAGGAGAGGGGGGCGGGTGCTGTAGCACCCCTGGGTTTTGTGCCCAGGGTCCTGGCCACCGGCCCCATGCGCACCACTCAGCCGCCAGCCCCACGCGCAGGGGCTCCGCTACAACCCAGGATCCTGCTCAGTTGCTGGCCCGGGGGTTCTGCTTCTGGCCCCAGGATCCTGCTGGCCCTGTGCCCGGAGGCTCCACTGGTGGCCCTGCAGGTGGGGTCCCAGCCACTGATCCCACGCCTGGGGCTTCGCATCTGTCCCTGGCTGTGGCCCCAGCCTCTGCTGCCTCACCCCTGTCTGTGTCTCCCCATCCCAGAGCCACGGCCCTGCTCCCCGCCCCAGCTCTAGGTGGCAGTGAGTGGCTTGGACAGGGGTAATGGGAGCAGCTCAGCACACCCACTCCAAAAGCTGTTCCAGTGCCACTGTGGAGAAGAAAGAGAAACTAAGCAACAGTTTTTTCACTGGCATTTTAGTTTAATTTTCTTCTTACTGCTCTCGGTTCATCATTCTGTACCAGCACAAATCAGCAGGTTAACTTACCCCTATCAGCAGATGGAAACACACAAGTTTTGACTTTTCTCCCTTTTCCATAGGGGTCGGTTGTCTGAAACCACTGTTTTTCCTGTCTGCCAAAAATGGGAACCACTGTCTGTACTGGCAAATTAGAGATACATTTACTATGAACTGATACCTAGTGGAATGTAGGCAGTCTTTTGTCTGCCTGTGCAAACTATTTTCAGAGGTTTTGTTACTGACAAGTTCAGATAACTTTAGGTGATTTCAGTAGTTCTCTAAGATGTGGAGTTGTGGACATATGTTGTCTTTTTCCTCGTGTAGTCGTCTTTAGTTCCTGCTTAAGCTCCTTATATTCTTCTGCTGAGACTTTAGATGTAACAGGGATGTGGAGAACTTATTTTAGATGTTCTCCTTGGCTATAAGACTTGTACAGTTCATTAAAAGTTTGTAAGTGGGGTTGATTATCCTCATGATAATTTTGTTTTCACTCAAGGAGGTATTCCCAAGTGAATCCTGGATGACTCTTGCTGACAGCCTAGAAGTTTTCCCAGGGAGACTGCTATCTAGAATGAAACCCTTTTTGGTATAAATGTCATCCAGTGACCTTAGTCTCCCGTAACCTCTGCTTTTCAAGTCAATTCAAAGTTGTCAGCAATCCTGTGGGACAGTGTTTTCCTGTAGGTTGCTGTAGTTAGGCAGGTGTTACAACTGTAGTTGTAGTGGTGGCTCTTGGTTATTGTTTCTTATAGTTGAAATCCCAGTAGGCATTTGAGAAGACAGTCTTAAGTTTCTTTCTCAGTATCATATACCACAACTCTTATCTGGCTGTTTTGGTGGTAATGGGTGGCTGTTCATTATAACTGGATCTGGAACTCTGCCTTCAAGGTTTACTGCTTAAAGTTTCAAGTCCTTTGAGGTAGCAAGACCCCTGTATGGCAAGGAGTGACATCACCAAAAGTTTGTGTTCCAATCTCCACCTGAAAGAAATGTATGTAGTATAGATATGTGGATTTATCTGAAGGAAACAAATCATCAGGTAAGAAATTGTGCTTAGAATGTTTTTTTAACATTGTGGATTTCAGTTGTGGAAATACTTTCAATTTTATGAACGTTTATGGCTGTAAGCGTATAGTATTAACCTCATTGTACTGGACTTTATAGGAAACATGATAGTCCTAGGGGCTGGATCAAAGACAGGTGGTAGTTTTGGAGTTTTCAGGTAGAAGAATTAATGCCTACAAATCATCACTCCAAATACTTATGGCTGTCTGTCTGGGAAAAGCAATTATTTACATGTCTGTACCTTACTGGTTTTCATTTATTTAAAATAAATACAGAACTTTACTCATGTTTTTGATGGGAACTGAGCTTAACCAAATCAGGGCTTCTTTTTTATAAGATGTAACCGGCAAATATTATTAATTTTTATTATGATTTTAAAGGGTTACAAATCTGAAAAATGTATTTGGGAGTTGAGACTATGCGGTCAGTGGGGATTTCGAATTGTGATTCTATTGCTAGTGTTGGGGGGCAGAGGGGCGAACCTTCTTTAATGCTTTTTATGATGTGTGAAGAAGTCCTTTCATGGTAATTAAACAGTAATTTTCCTTCCACACTGTTTGAGTTTGACACCATTTCAGCTAGTGGTGTAATTCTTGTGTTAAGAACATGGCTTAATTAAGATATAGCGAGCTTGTGTTGACATGGACATAAAATCAATGCTTTGTTTGCCTGAGGAAAAGGGTTTTTTTCCTTTTGGGGGCCTGGCTAGGTCTTTTATTTATTTATTAATTTTATTTTATTAATGCATTAGCAATTCAGAGAGCAGAAGCAAATACCCATTTTTAAAATTCATGTCCTCAAATGTTAATTTGATGCTTTGAGGCATAAATGACCTTTCTAACCAGCCCAAACTTGTCAAACAAAAGAACGATAGAAACAAGCTGCTGTTTGTTCTAATACAACAGCCTGCTTTTCAGAGAGAATTTCAAAACAATTTTGCTTCCCCCTTCTCAACAACATTAAATTGAACTTTGGCCTGTGCTATGTTTGATTTTTAGCAAAAGAGAACTGGCTGAGTATGCATCATTGGATATCTAGTGATGAACTCTAGACAACCTGTGCAGGTTGAACCATAGATGTCAGCTTTTGAAGTCCAAGGGACGTGAATAGTGCATTCATCCATAGCTACCCACGCTAGTATTACTTTGTATGGTGTAGTAGGTTTGGGTGGGAGAGAAGAGTTGAAGGGGTATTTATTATTGGTTTCTTAAAACTGATTTCTTTGTTTTTTTTAATTGGGGTATGCATCTCAGGGTCAGGGTTAAAATTAACTTATGTAACAGTAGCATAAGGCTAAGGTAACAGTAAAATGAGCATGTTTAGTACATTAATTTGCATTCTGTTTGCTAGCTGCCTAGTCAAAATAATATAATTAAAAAACAAAACAAAAACAAAGGTTGATACCTCAACTCGCCCTATCGCTCATCTTTCCGCAGTCTTTTAGGCTTATAGAAGCCTCTTTTTAAAAAAGAGTGTTTTGCCATCCTGTTTTGAGAGAGTGTTTTGTTTTAGTCAATGAAACCTCTGTAGAGTGATACAAGTTGGACGTGCAGAGCAGTAACCTCTTGCAGTGTTATGCTGAGGTGTTAGCTAGGTAGCAGTAAACTGCTTTTGTATTTTGTATACCTAGAACATAATTTTTGTGCCTCTAGTTGTATACGTGCAAGACATAACTTGTGCATGAACTCCTGTTTCAGTTACATGGGCATGAGGCAAAAATCAGTTAAGCATCCATATTGATGTCAATTGTCAGCCCTTTCAAAGTTTGCTTAGCATATTCTTCTGTATAAACCATTTGGTTTTTTCCATTTAATAAAAGCATAAGCCTATCATGGAGCTCCCCATTGCAGGGAGGGGGTGAGGAAGAAGATAGATGGTGTCTCTTTGCTATTAAGTCTTTGAGCATCAGCACCCTTCCAATCTCTCCTGTAGTGTGAAGGTCTTGTATACTAACTTTGCCATACCAGGATGCTTGAAACTTTTCTTTTAGGGATGGAACATTGGCTGTGACATGAAAGGAATTGTGGGCAGACTGTAATCTACTTTTTTGCTTTGAGATTTTTTTTTATTTAAAAAAAAAAAAAACCCAAAAAACAAAGACAGAAACAAACCCAAATCCTTCTTGTGAAGGATTGGGAAGAAGAGAAGATGAACAAAGAAGGTAATTTTATTTATCTTCTGAAACCTGAGATTACTGAGCATGATGGTAAAGTCCTCTGTTTGTCCTGAAAGACTTCAACATCCCCTCAGATGAAGCTTCTTTATTTTGACCTCAAACCTGCTAATTTCCCTGTTCGTCACAAGCTTGTTTTGATTAATTGCCTGACTTTTGGCCTGGCTGTGAACCCAAAGGGCCCGAGAATTAAAGCCCTATTTCACTTGGACCACTACTTTTTCTAGGTGGCAATGAGAATTCTCAAAACTTCCAGACAAGAGAAAGGTCTTTCCATGATGGTCCCCCTCTGAAATCTCATGGACCCAGGTAATTTACAAAAAACCTTCTTCTCAATCAAGAGGCCAAGGAATGGTAAAATTTAGTGAAATACTACAATATGACCAGATGCTGTCCACTGTTGTTGACATAGGCTCAAAAGCACTTCAACCCTCCCAGGTTGCCATGGATATCTGACACCAACCAAAGATAAAACAAGAATGAAAAGTACATGAGCAGTGGTGGCAAAAATATTTTTAAAACACCGGCACATGTGGGGAGACTGGCACAAGGAATTCTACAAACCTTTTGCCCTAGCTGTGAAAGAAATAAGAGATCCTTCTCTGCCATAGTGACTCCAAAGTTACAGTTCTGAACAGCTCTGTAGGCTGTAAAGTGCTTTATCAGTCTGGAATGTCTCCATTCACCTTCAGAAAACATCCGAGACTTCTTCAAGGAATTATATTAAACTAGGAGAAGAATGAGAGACTTCAGGGGCTCAAATGCCAGCAACATACAGATAACATCGCCTTCGCATAAAATATAAACTGCATCATCTCAAGGTTATCCTAGCATGTAAGTGAAATGAGAATCTGGATTAAGAGCAGTTGTCTGAAGTTTGAACATGGGCAAATTGGAAATAAGACAAACTTAAAATACTAATTGCTACCCTAACATTAGCCTGTTTCCTATCAAGGGTATCTGCCCTCTGATCATAAAGATGACTCGCAGGCTCAGAGTGGTCTTGGATGCTTCATTCCTTCTGGATATCCAAATAGTGACAACTACTGAAAATGCTTTAATCAACCTATAGATGGCTTGGAGAGTCTGCCTTGTGCTGTCTTGCCAGCTTGGTCACAATGATTCTTTACATGTGTAACCCCCCAGGCCTGGTTATTCCAATGCACTGTGCCTTGGAATGGAAAAAATATAGATAAGAGCTTTTTCCAAACTGAAATTCTGACTGCTCATGATATTTTCCCCTTCCTCCGTACTCTTCCCAATTTCCATCGTTCATATTATTTCAGATTAATCATAAATAAAATGTATGTAATTATGTTCGGGCATAATCTTCTACCCCTTGGAAATAGTTTCATGGAAATTGTCAGCATCCAGCACCTCTTGGACTCTCCAGCCCACAAGGTTCAGAGGGCCTGGTTTGGAGCTGTGAGATTTTTAAGAATGGTTGCCTGCCTTGGGTAGTACCTCATGGTTTCGGTGTGCTACTAGTTTTACAGTATCTGATCATCTGTAAGGGAATTACATATTATATAACTGAGGTCTACCTATCATTTAGCTCTTGGCTAATTCTTGAATCACTGCTCTTTTCTTTCCCACTCATTTCTGCTTCAAGAGAGAGAAAATATATTCTATTATGTGTGGAAGAAACCAAAACAGTATGCAATATACACTCAATGCTATTCTTTTTCCTAGAGTAAAGTATTAGTTTCAAATATCACAGGGTAGCCGTGTTAGTCTGGATCTGTAAAAAGCAACAAAGACTCCTGTGGCACCTTATAAACTAACAGATGTATTGGAGCATAAGCTTTCGTGGGTGAATACCCACTTCGTCAGAAGCATGTATTAGTTTGTTACTGACCCTATAAATATATACTAATGCACTATGTTAAATGTGTTAATTTGTTTTTCTTTAAAAGTTGTGACTTAAATGGGACCATTTGAAATTTTTGACTAGAGCTGCTGCAGAAGTGTGTGCACAGCTACTGTTTTGGTAAACAAAGCCTCGTAACCAGATTGTAGTAATATTTTAAAAAGGTGAGTGATACGGGTTGAGAAGCATCCAACTGGAATATGCCGTGCTTTACCTGGTTACCTTAGATTTAGATTATATCTAAATACATTAGATTTGCTCTCTGGCCCCAAGACTGAGTCCTGGTACCTCATTGGGCGTAAACAGGGACCTGGAGGATTGCCATCTTTCTCTTGCACCCTTTTCCACCTTTGGGGCAGACAATGGATGAGTTTGAGTGTGTTTGTTATCACTGCAGTGGCTTGAAAGAATAAACAGACTATTATGTGGAATACAAATAATGCTTATTAAGCTTGCAGTTGATTCTTTCTGATAGATAATCCAAATTGCTGTCACAGTATACTTACTTACACACGAACAGTTGTGCTTTTGCTCTAAATGAATATTTTGAATAATATGAATATTTTAAGCAACTGTTAAAGATTACATTTTAAAATCAGAGTTTCTGGATTAACAAACAAACTTAGAGTCATTTGTAGAGTCCTGTTTTCCCCTCTTTGAAGAGGAAATCTTTGTTTATTGCCCAACTGGTTAAGGTTGGAAGAATGAGTATAGGAAAAATCTTCCCAGTCTGCAAGCAGTGAATATCCAAGGCATTTCATTTGTATTCTTCTGTATATTTTTATTATTCCTGATCATTGCATCGTTATAGCTTATCTAATTTCTTTCTGAGTCTAAAAGCAATACATACTCTAGGTTGAAGAGGGACTGTAAAGCCTTCATAGTTACTATTAAATGTTTTAGAAGATAATGCGCCAGATTCAACTATAGGTGGCACGAAGCAGCAGGAGAACACTAGTAAATATGGCCCAATAGACGTAAAATTTTTCTTTTCAAGTTTAGGGCATGTACTCAGTGCATGAGTGATTTTTTTCTTTCTTTCTTTCTTTTATAATCATTATAATCTATTTCTGGAGGAAACTTGCATTTATTTCTGCAACTGAGGTAGGTTTTGTTGTTGTTCTCGCCCCCGGCCAATTAAAACAAATAAGCAAAAAAGCCACTTAAATTGCATGTTGTCGTTTCTCACAATAAGTAGGCTTGAAAGGATTAGATTTTAATTTGGTAAATGTTGACAAATGTTGATTTCACTCTACACGTACCAATGTATGAAAAAATATTCCAATTGATGATGATGGAAATGTGAAGTCAGTAAAATTCTGCTTGAGAGCATATTAATTTGATTTTAAGGATACTTTGTCTATTTTTGACGTGATGTTGATGGTGTTTTTATTGGTTATAAAGGTTTAGCTTTTTGAATCGGCATCTGTCATTAAATGAGTATCTGAACTCCCCATACTTTCCCACAGCTGTGAAAATGTATATCAATAAAAATTGACAAGAATGCTAAAAACAAGTGTAGATATTATCTGTTGAAATTATAAAAGAAAAAAATCTAATTCTGCTAAGCCTACAGGTAAGTATCTTGTAGTCTGGACCCTACTCATGGGCTGGACTGCTCATTCCACTGTAAGAGAAGACACTTAGGCTCTTATCCTTACATCCTTTTGATTTCAGACTCCATATGCTGGACTTCTGCAGCGCTGTGGTCTGACCCCAGTTTGCTCTCTTTCCCACTAAGAGCAGTAATGTATGAACTTCCTTTTCAAACTGCTGCAAATTCAATTTCAGTAATTGAAACCTGTCTGCCCCTCTTTTGGAGAGTTTACACTGGAGGGGGGAATCAATCTAAGATACGCAACTTCAGCTATGCAAATAGCGTTGATGAAGTCAAAGTATCTTAGTTCAACTTACCTGGCCATCCTCACGGTAGCAAGTCAACTGCTGCAGCTCCCCTGTCAACGCTGCTTACTCCTCCTGCCGAGGTGGAGTATAGGCATTGATCCCTGATAGAGGGATTACTACCTGCCAATCCAGCGGGTAGTACAGACGTACCCTGAGCATCCTGCTTGTTAAATCTGCAATCCTTCTGGAAAACTCCCAGATTATATGTGGCTTAGCCCAGCTGCCATTGCCCACACCTTCAGCTGGCTTCTCTCAGCAGCACAACAGCTAGACTTAGATAGTATCAACAGATGCCCTGTGCCCACAGACCACCAAAATAGCCAGAACTTGCAGGGTAAGGTAAGTCTGAATTCTGTTCCTCCATGGGCATACCAGAGCTGCCCAGTCTAGATCATGGAGGTGCGAATTCAGAGTGCACCAAACTGTAGCACTGTAACTACCTTGTGGACGGTGCTGGTACAAGCTAAAATGTACCTAGTTCATGCTAAAATAGTCCTCTTTCGATAGTACTACGTCCATGCAAACAAGATACCTTTTAGTTGGTGTCAGCAGCTCCCTCAGAGGACTGTTACAACTCTGTACGCTAGTAGGCACTGCAGTTCACATCCCCTTAATCCCAACTGCAGGGTCATGCAGACAAGCCTTTGGTTGCCATCTTGAGCTCCCCTGCCAGTTTTTTGTAAAGTATTGAAGCAAAGTGATCTAGCAGTCTGATTGCTCTTACTAGAAGCTTACCGATGCTGGTGGACAATTCGAATGACCATAAGTCACTGGGGTCTGTCAGCATACAGAACATGCTAGAACAAGGGAAGCATCACATATATGTTAATGATCCTGCCCATGTCTTTTTCAGTCACCCACAGTTTCATACTCTGCTTTAGTGGAGATTGTTCCTTTTTCTCTTCAAGGTGGTCATGGACACCAGATCAGCTGTGAATAGCTGTACAAGTATTGGAATTATTTTCTTCCTGGCCCTTTGAGTCATGGTACCTCATTGGGGGTAAACAGGTACCTGGAGGATGGCCATCTTTCTCTTGTACCCTCTTCCACCTTTGGGGCAGGACAAAGAGTCTTTCTCAGATTTCTCTTGGCCTCTAAAAGAATGGGTTCTCACAGTGTAAACATCCAAGCCAAAAGCTCTGAATCCAAGCTTATTCTAAATTCAACAGAATTGCTGATCAAAAAGGAAATAAATCAGTTAGCTGTATTTCTCGCTGCCACATCTTACAATTGTAATTTTCAATGTCATCTTTCAAAAGAACAAATACAAATAAAGAAACACATAGTTGTGTTTGTATTGAACTAGTACAGATTGTGGAAACTTTCCTTTGTTCTCAAAAGTAATCATTTCTCCTTAGACTAAACCACTACTCTGTTATATATGGGGGGGGGGGGTGTACAACACACACACACGCATTGTAATTCCTTTATTTAAAAAAACAAAAAACTTCTATAGCCAATTGGGGTAGAGATGGTAACATCTTGCATATTGTCAGCTGCAGCTCTGTACATTGGTCCAAAGTGTGAGAGTTTTTGGTTAAGCAGAAACGAAAGATCCATGACACACACCTTTATTATGGCATTAATAATCATGCCTTTTTCAATAGTATAAAGTTACTTTGAGAATTCTCTGATAGCTTCTCCAGGATTCATCAAAACTAAAAAATCTATTTTTTTCAAACTGTCTCTTTTTTATCAAGAGTAAAAAATCCTCTTGTACCAAAAATACAGCTGAGTTCTTGTTCTGTCAGGCAGATCTTCAGCCATCTTGATTTCTATAGTCTGGAAGTATTTTTTGCGGGACAGAGCAACACATTCATAAATTCATAGGTTATAAAATCAGAAAGGACCACTATGATCATCTAGGCTGACCTCCTGTATAATGCAAGCCAGAGAACTTCCGTAAGTCCATTCCTGTTTGAACTAGACCGTATGTTTTAGAAATGCATCCATTCTTGATTTTAAAAATTGCCAGTAATGAAGAATCCCCCACAATTCTTGGAAAGAGTTAACTAGTTCCAGTGGGTAATTACCTTCACTGTTAAATAATTTGTCTTGTTTCCAGTCAGACGTTGTCTGAGTTCAGCTTCCAGACATTGGAACTTACTATACTATTGTCTCCTAGTTTGAAGAGCCTTCAACATCCCTTTTGCTCCTCATGTAGGTTCATTTAGACTGTGATCAGGTCATTCTGTAACTACTTCTTTGTTAACCTGAATAGGGTGATCTCTTTGAGTCCATCACTATAGACATATTATCCAATCCTTTATCATTCTTGTGACTCTTCTCTGAACCTTCTCCAACTTATCAACCTCTTTCCTGCATTGTGGAGACCACAACTGGACACTGTATTCCTGTAGCAATCGTACCTCTGTCAAATACAGAGGTAATATAATCTCTTCACGCCTCTTTGCACCAGCACAGGGAGCCCTTTGCAGCCCCACTGTCATGGGAGTGAGTTGATGAGCTGGGGCTATGACAGCAGAACTGCAGTGGACTCCCTGCACTGCCGCTGGGCTAATGGCACCTGATCCCTCTAGGCACAAAGTGCAGGGATGGCTGTGGTCCTGGAAGAGCAAAGTCCTGGCTGATGGTCTCTCCTCTGCCCTACCAGGACCACAGCACTCTTCCTCCTTCGCACCCTGCACCTGCAGGGATCAGGTGTGCAGCACAGGGGACCTTCTATAGCCCTGCTGTCAGTGGAGTGAGTGAGCAGGGCAGAGCAACCTGGACTGTGAAGAGGAGGATGACTCCGACCATTACAAGGGAGGCCACTCTGCTGCTGAATGGCTTCTGTCCTCTTGATTATCTGAACTCCCAATTATCTGAATAAAATCCATGTGCCCATGCTCTCCAGATAATAGGGAGTATGCTATATTCATATTTCCAGGGGCAAGAACAACTTTAGGGCAGTTTACCAGTAACTGTTGAGATATAATTCCCTGTGTCCTTCCATATTTAAAAAAATAAAAATAAAATAAAGTAAAAACTATACATGAGAAAGTGAGACCTAGAATACAAAATAAATTACATTCGTAATTGCAGGCCAAAAACTTGTCACATTCCGTTACCTCACCCTGAGTCATGTTTTTTCGTTTGAAATAGTCTGCAAGCCACTCATTTGGGGGATCTGTTACAAAGAACACTAGGGCGGAGTCCTAATAAAATGTACAATGTTTTTCAAAGGGAATAATTTAGAATAATGCTAGTTAAGAGTACATAATATCAGAACAAACAGGCAATGAACAGCATATAATTCTACACATTATGCAGCAGCATTAAATATACATATTAGTAAGGTAGCAGATGCTTTCATTCTGAAATTGACATGTAAAGTAGCAGTCTCTCTCAGCAGGGTGCTGCTCTATGTGAAGCTCCTTCACATGTAATGAATAGCTAATTTCAGTTTTATAGTCCATGAGAGACTGAAGGGGAATGAGGAGGGGGAGAGCATATGAGCAACCAAAACCAGCAGGATATGTGGAGATGTGCTTTTAATGGAGGAACATTTCAGAACTCTTGGGGGTAACTTCATGAAGAGGTTTGCTCATCTGTTACTTTGTATTCAGATTGAGAAATTATTCTTATAAACGGACAAGCCAGCATTTGGCTTGTATGCTGCAGTAGGGAGAAAGTGGTAGATGGTAGTCTTGCTCTGTAAAGAGAACATGTACTGAAAAATGGGTAAACTCTTCTTATCCCTTTTTTCAGTGTCTAATCCTCCATTTCAGCTGCTCTCATAGGTACAGGAAGACTTAGCTAGTAGGTAAATCTGACATTTACATGCATATTTTTCTCTACCACTAAGATCAGGAAAAAACAGGATTTTCCTACTGAATAAGTAAGGTGCTAAGAGGCTTCTGATGCTCCCATATTGCCTATCTGTATATTTTTTTGTTTGGAAATATTTCCAGGTGGCTAGATTGAGAGTTGAAATATGCATATAGGTCAGTTACTCAGTTGAAACTACTGCAGTCCATGTGAGGAACAGGCCCTTCTGGAACACCACTTCTACAAATCTGGACTGCTGAGATTTGCCTGGAGGAAGATGGTGTACAGCGGGCATAATAGGGCATCTGTCAGTTCTGTATTAAAACACTGTGGTTGCAAGTGGGAAAAACGAATAAATGAAGTGGTTGGTTGTGTTTGCAGCTCTTGGTAACTCCCACATACATTATCTGTGGAAGAAGTCTCCTGTTTGGCTGCGTGTATGGGAAAGGCCAGACGATAAAGTATTGTACCCTACAAGCCTTGATACATGTGACCTAAATTACCTTGTTATGTATACAATCTATTTAAACCCTTTTTCAACAGGTAAAAATAACCTGATCATATTGCCGTCACAGAACTTCTTGGCTCTCTATTACTCCACTCTAAATTAAACAATCTTTTTCTTCCTGTTGAAAGAGAGGTTGGGTGATTTTTTCATACAAAAAAAAAAAAAAAAAAAAAAAACTGAAAACTCTTTGGCTTGGGGCCCAGATCTTTCCTCTGATTTATTCTGATAGAGTGAAATTAAAGGGGAAGATTTCCAAAAGGGGACTGGAGCCTTTACTTTTGTTGTTCTTTTAGGTGATACTGTACCTTGAAGACACAAGTACACTTTCAGAATAAACAATACAGTGAAATCAAGAGAACTGGCTAAAGGGGAGGAAGACCTTTCTGTTTAGGGGTCTGATTTTTCACAAGTACTGAGCATTACAACTACCCACTGAAATCAGTGGAGGAGTTCTGGTGTTGACATCTCTAAATGTTAAGGGCCTGGTTTTCAGTTCTTTAATCAGTAGTCCATGATGAAATTACAGAAAATGGCCCTACTGTATTAGGTCACCCCTGCTCCATTTGCCTACCAATGCAAGATAGTTTTCTACACTGTTCTGAGGTTATTTTGCTGTACTCTTGGCTCAAGTAGAACTGGGACCTCCATTGAACCTCTAAGATGTTGTTATACAAGACTAATCAGTATTTAATTTTAAACTTGTCTAAATCTAGCTGTTGAAGTTCATTATGAGAACACAACATGATACAGCTGACATCAATTTAATAAATTCCACTGTCCCATATTTTGATTGTATTATGTTTTAAAGGGTTTTTCAGTCAGATCCACAATAACCATACTGAAGCAGCGACATACTGTTTGTTCTTAAAACTCCAAGGATGTGCTATTCAGCATCATGGAAGTGGAGAAAAGATCTTTGAGAGGAAAATTCCCACACCTTCACATTCAATTTTTAAGTCTGTATAAACAGTTTTTTAAAGCAAACTAGTTGTAGACTTTTTTTTTTCCTGAGAACTTGGAATGTTCCTTGGTTCACTTCCAGTTTCCCTTTGATGCATGATTTGTTCTACTTTTTTAAGCTGTTTTTTGGTTTAATTTCCCAGTAATTTTTTTCCCTTCCCATGTTAACATTCCCTCCTCCCCCTGTCCCCCCAAATTTTCTTTGACAGGGTCTTTGCTCTTGCTCTGCCGCAGTCTGCAGAAAGTTTAGATTTCCTCATGTGGTGCACTAATGAGTGAAAAATAAATTGCATTTTATTGCAGGAGCCCTTGACCAGCCTGTGAGTAAGGGGGTGTTTAGCCAGCGTAGCCTGTTACGTGTTCAAGTACTGTGATTGTGGATTGTGTATAAGAACCTGAATAGGTTAGACCTGAAACTTTCTTGTTCTGACCAGAAAACTATTGCGAAGTGACTGTTTTGGCTCTCTTCACTTTGTGGAACTGGGATTTCTTAACTGTTCCCACTTACACATTCTGCACTTCAGGTTTGGGTTTTGGGTCACTTCTTACAAGGAAAGCAGGCTACTATGTAGTTACTACTGTCCACTGTGGTTGTGGAGATGTATAGCAGACACTGCATCTCCCAGGACATTTAAATCTGCTTAATAGGTTTTAAAAAACAGCAAATGGGCCGCTAATTCTGGGTCAACATGGGCAAATCACTTGACCTTGATTATAAATATGGCTAGCTGTCTCTTCCCCCCCTTCCCCCCTTTGGCAATTAAGATTTGGGATACCCTAAAGTAGAGGACCTACATTCCTAAGGATTTCTTGGCACTGGGCAGACAGCTCTGGTATGTTAACTCATTCAAGACATGTAAATGGTTGATTTTTAGAAGAGTAGCCAGTTGTGGAATAAAGCCATTGACAGTAACCTAAGTGCTAGGTGGCTGGCTCCTGTTTACCTTTTTTGAATTAAACTCCTTAAATCCCCTCTGAAGTGTTTAAGGAGCAGTCTTGAGTTGTGACTTGTAGTGTGCCAGCATGGGAGAATGACAGGAATGTTTTGAGAGGCCTATATTTAGGGAGAAGCAGCACAAATGTCAGAGTACTTTGTTAGGAGGGAAAGACTGTTGTACTCTGCATTGTAGATTGGGCTCCCAGGACTCCAAGCTGTCAGAAAATTATGGATGTGGTGAACACAAGAAATTTCTCTTAAAACTTTGCTACACTTCAGCATTTATATTTTAAGTGCAGTTCAGCAATAGCAGCTGGTGTTAGTTTGGTTTTGTCTTCTCCTTGATCCCTAAATGTCTACATCTTAAAGTATATATCTTAAAATAAGATGTACTATAGGAGCTAGAATCAGACTTGGGTTTCCTGTCCAGTGTTCTGATGCACCCAACAATTACCATTTTTCGTGTGGGTTTTTATATCCAGAGTTTTAGCGATCTTCTTGATTTTAAATACCAGGAAGAGACTGTTTGTTTTATACAATATGGAAACACTTCTATGAGCAGCAAGAGATTGTGAGCACATTTTGTGAAAACTAGCTGCTATTGTGTGGGTTAATGTTGTATGCTAGTGCTGTCACTCTGGTTTGTGGTATAAATGACCTTTGCATGCATCCTTACAATTTATTTGTTTATATTACAGTGGGGTCTAGATATTCCAATCAGGACTGGGGCCCTGTTGTGCTAGGCATTCTACAGCTAGAAAGAGACTGCCTTTCCGCAAAATGTTTGCAACAGCTATCCTGGACTGACTCAGCTGTGATGTTGAGTTTTGACAGATTTTTATCTGGCTGTTCTTTCAGTGCTTTGGTGTTAGTGATCTCTTCTGAACTGCTCTGTCAGGAAAGCTTACATAGTTCTTCCTTATTTTTTCTGGAATCTATTGTAATGCATAATGACCGGAGGAGGTTACAGTAAGCATCTCTGCTGTGGAAACTTACATCCCAAACTGAGCCCATTCTTAAAACTCAAAGTCTATCACAATGAGCTTACTATAGTAACACTTTAAAAATATCTCCTCCTCCTCCTCCTCCTGCATCCATCTTGATTGTGTTATATAACTTAGAGGAATTTAGTGTATATTCTGGCTATTGCATGAACAACATGCTGTAAATGAATAACTTGCTCTAAACAAAAAGAAAAACGTTAACTTTCAATTATTTGACAAACCCGAGAAGACTTATAACAAACAGCCTGGGTAGTTCTATAAAAATAGGTATGCAGAAGAGAAGGGTGGAAATACAGCAGCATTTGGAAGATCTCTGGGGGTGCCTCCTTTTTTCTAGGAGCTCTAAATACCATTTTTCATCAGTCATAAGCACACCATTGATTTTAGCTAGGGGAAAATGACATATCCCATTATTAGGAATTGGAATGGGAGTGGCTGTTTGCTTTTAAGCAGACTATAGCAGATTTCCTGACAGAAGGTCAGTGTTTTTAACTATATTAGTGTTACGCATACTTAAACTTATAGGCAACATTTTGTGCTAAATAATTATTCTCTTAAGAACACTGCCTTCACTTACTGTAATAGCAAAGGGTTACATGTGGTTGGATTAGCCTAAATACCTTTATTGCTCAACAATATATTAATGCTGGTATCTTACTACTTCTCTCCCCACAGCCCCTCAGTGGGAGTTGAATCAGGCCCTTCATCAAGAGAACGGGAGACATTCAAAGCTGAGTCCATTCTGAGAGTTAGTCAGGAAATTATTTCTGAGGGTTTTCCTCCTCTACATCACTTCCCTCATTCTTCAAGATTGTGTGTTTCTTTCATAATATTCATAAGCTCCTTTAGCCTCAGAAACAAGACACACCCAAGATTACTCTCAAATATTGGTCTTGAATGATGTGGCATCTTTTAAAAGCAGTTGAGAGAAATCCACCTGACTGATTTTTATTTTTTTTTTAAACTGATTTCAACTACTAAATAAATTTATCTTTAGACTTTTTTTTCTCTTTTTAAAAACCTGTTATTACTTTTTTTGTTTGTTCACATTTCAGCTTAAAAAATTGGCTTTTCGTAGAGGGAGAGGTGATTGCTTGCTTTGTTAACGGGTATTTGTGTCTGAAAGTGGGCTGCAGACCCACTGGCTCTTCACTTCAAAAAAGATTACATGCTAAATAGAACTGTAACTCATAGGCCTGAAATAGGGAGAACATTTTCAGTTATCATTAGGAAAGTAAACAGCAACTTTCCTAAAAATATTCCCCATATTGTCTGTTTGTCAGGCAAACCATTTTCTAAGATATTTAGGGCTGCTGACAGTGGTAAAAATTTATCCTTTATTTATTGACACTAACTTTTTTTTCCTTGTCATGTTACTTTAAGGATATTTTAATGAAAGTAAGATTTTTAGTTTGCATTCTCTTGATCATGCTGCTTTTTCTGCACTTGCAGTCGTTGTCCTCTATTTGTGATATTGCAAATGGTTGCTGTGGCAGTTATTGGCATTTTACAAATGTGTGGTGTGAAAACTAAGAAGCAAGAGATGAATAAAGTGGTTTTGTCTTAGCTTATGATGAGGGAAGCAAAAAACCAAAATATTATTTATTGGTAGGTACATCTCCAAATAAAGTTCTCGTTTGTTTGTTTGGTTTTTATAGTTGATTACAAGATGTGCAATCCAGTGAGATTTTTAAGGATGCAACATTAGTTTTACCTGTTTCCATGTCAAAACAACGACAAAAAACCTTTACCAAAAAACCAGTCTGGAGATCTAGAGATCTATACTGCTATCCAGAAGACCAATGTTTGACTTCCATACTTAGACTTCCTTGTCTATGCTTGAAAGTTTTTTGCTGCTTTAACTTTGCTAGCAAACCCCACCTCGTGGAGACAAAGTATAAAACTGCATCTGCTGCTTATAGCTTATTCCTGTTTACCAAAGAGATATAAGCTATACTGGTATAACTGCATCTACTCTCCGGCTTTTACTGGCACAACAGTGTCAGTTTAATCACAGCTCACATGGACATTGCCGTGCCAGTAAAACTTAAGGCCACATCTACACTACAAACTTCAGTTGACACAAGTTATGTTGGCATACGGCTGCGGCAGTTAGCTTATTGCTTGTGCACATGCATACTTTGCTGTTTGTCTCAGCCCTGTGCAAACTTACCAGGCATGCTTGTGTCAGTGTGAAGTGCAGTGCACCGGGATAGGTATCCCAATATGCCCTCTGCTGCTGTCCAGCACAATTCCTTTCGGGCAATTTTAGCCGTGTGTTGTGGGCAGGGGTGGCTCCAGGCCCCAGCACGCCAAGCACGTGCTTGGGGCGGCAAGCCGCAGGGGTCGCTCTGCCGGTCACCGCAGGGGCGGCAGGCAGGCTGCCTTCGGCGCCTTGCCTGCAGAGGGCCCGCTGGTCCCGCGGCTTCGGTGGACTTCCCGCAGGCATGCCTGCAGAGAGTCTGCTGGTCCCACGGCTTCAGCCTGCAGGAAGTCTGCCGAAGCTGTGGGACCAGTGCACCCTCTGCAGGCAAGCCACCGAAGGTAGCCTGCCTGCCATGCTTGGGGCAGCGAAATGCCTAGAGCTGCCCCTGGTTGTGGAGTAGAAATGACTCTCAAATCCCACAAACCTGCATGGCAGTTTTTGGGGTCTGCCATCTCTAACAGAAACCTGGAGCCTGTAGAGCTTCAGCTTTGTACTGTTCTCATGACCATTGCGAGTATAAGACACATGCTGCTCCTGTATTTGCAGACCCACAAGAAGAACTGCAGTAACAAGGGATGTGACTCGTTGTTTGAGGACAGATTGCCAAGGGACATAGAGAAAAACATTTCAAGGTTGTTGGTGACATTTATGAAGCACCTACAGACAGTGGAGTGCCGAGCAGTGGCTGCAGAATTTCTGGATGTAAAAGGCCACATTTCTAGATTTGTGTGTCAACCTTGCCCCAGCCCTCAGGGCAGGGACACCAGAATGAGAGCTGCACTGAGAGTGAAGTGAGTGGCTATCATGCTCTGAAAGCTTGCAATGCCGTATTCCTTCCAGTCAGTGAGAAATCATTTTGGTGTTGGAAAATCCACATTGGGGGCCATTGTCATGTAAGTGTATAGGGTTGTTCATGGTCTTCTGCAATGTGCAGGACATAGTGAATGGAACTTTGCAGCAATGTAATTCCCAAACAGTAGTGGGTTGATAGGGCTATGCATGCTGTCTATTTCAGCACCAGCCCACCTTACAACAGAATATATCACCAGAAAGGGCTATTTTTCTATGGTTATGCAAGTGTTGGTGAATCACCAGGGATGCTTCAATGATAAGAGTTGGCAGGTCAGAGAAGGTGCCTGACGTTTGCATCTTTAAGAACACAGGACTGTTCAAAAAGCTGCAAGCAGGGACGTTCTTTCTGGACTGGAGGATTATCACTGGCAACATTGAAATGCTAATAGTGATTCTGTGGGACCCAGCCTGTTCCTTGTTCGCATAGCTTGTGATGCCCTGTGCTGGCCACCTCAGCGGCACCAACTAAAGATTCAACTACCATCTCAGCAGGTGCAGAATTAAGTTTAATGTACTTTCTGTAGATTAAAGGGATACTGGCAGTGTTTACTAACAAGATTGTATCTCAGTGAGAAAAATATCTCAACGCTTTTAGTTACTTGTTGTGTCTTGCATAATATCTGTGGGGCAAACGGGGAAAAGCTGCCAAAACACTCTTCTCCTATTCCCATTAAAAACTTTCAATGAGACAAGCTTATTTGCTCTTCAGCTTTGGAGCGCCTCTCCACAGCACCACTTCCCAGCCCCAGCCATGGTGAGTATGGCCTACCAGGAGCAAAAGAGGGAAGACATTTCAGTCCCTATTCCATGGGCAAAGGTATAGGGCAGTGACAGTGAATATTGGACTTTGTATCGTGGGTGGTGGTGGTGGTTTTAGCTGACATGTCACTCCTGAGGGCCACAAAGGCACAGAGAGCATGGCTGCTACTGGTGTCTCGAAGCTGTCTGGGCCCGATTGGTGATATCTTGTTTATTGCAGTGGTGCCAGCCGAACTCATTGCGGAGTGGCATGGGAAGTGTCCTACCATGGATGAAATTAGGCAGCCGTTCCTAGAAAACTTTGGGAGAGAATTGCAGAGTATCTCCATGAAAGTTTCGTTGAGATCTAAGAGGATACAAAGAACATCCCTATGTACAAAAACAAAGTGCGTCACTTGCCCTCTTCTCCCCCCACGCCCCATAGCAGATACCAACTTTATCTCTGTTTGTTATAATTCTGCCTCTTCTTGTAGGAGTAAAACAGCAGTCAATACCTGTCTTATTAACTTGGGGATGGGCCAAGCCCCATCTTTAAATTTCAACTCTAAGGAAAAATGCTTGCATGCACTTACCCAAGTTTTCTTCCTTTTCATTGGGCTCATCCATGTACGACTGGCAGAACTGGATATTCTGTGGCACAGGTTCAAACAGGTCGTGGCTCGTGGCATAGCTGGATCCTCCACCACATCCTCCCCACTCTACCGTGCTGTCCATGGCAAGTCTCTAAATCTTGGCCTCTTTTGAGGTATCCCCCACAATGGTCTGTGGGATGCTAATGGGGTCTCTACCAAGTATGGCATGAAGCTTGTGAAGCATGCGACTCAGCACCAGATAAATTTGTGGTATGCCTGCTGCAGTTCCTTCATTTTCACATGGCACTGCTGCTGATCCCTGTCATATCTCTTTACGTGCATCCTCCATGTAGTCAGCCACATTTCAGTGGCTGGTCTGTAATTGTGCCTGTACAACCTCTTCTTCCTGCAGGCCCAGGCAGTCCAGTATGTCCTGTCTGCTCAAGACAGGAGAGCATCTAGTGTATGGTACCGACATTGCGAGTTGAGCAGTTGCACATAATGAGAGAGAGCTCCTTGGTGTGCTTGTCAAAGTGGGCAATCAGGAAGAGACAGTACAAAAATATGTGGAGATTTTTTTTTTTTTTAGAGGAAGTTGGCTCCCCTTGCCATAACCCTGGGGCAATAGAGTTCACAGTTGTGACAGAGCAGTCCCTGTAATAGGGAATGGGGCATAGTGGTACAGCTGCTGGAGGACTGTTAAGGATGACGTAGGTAATGGAGTGTCTACGTTCACACTGCATCAACATCTGTGGGTCGATTATGGCTCAGTACCATTTGGAGAAGTGGCTTTGCTGCATCACTGTAATGGGGCACTCACGGGGAGAGAAATTTGAGCATAGGCATATGTACAAATAGATCAATGGAAGGCGATTGACATTGACCTAACTGGGTAGTGTAGATCTGGTCTATGTCTCTTGTTCTCCAGGCTGAGAGCAGTACTGAGGAAGCTGCTCTCCTTCCTCAGTGGTGACCGCTATGGCTGATGTGGGAGTGGTGACAAAAGTCATACTATTTAGCCAGAAGATAAGGAGTGGAACTTGAAAGAATCTTAGAAGGTGTTTACACACAAGGTATAGTTCTGAGAAGAATGTGAAAATCCTATTGGATGTGAGGATTTAGAGCAATGACAAATCTGGTATGTGCACATCTATGGAAAACAGCGTTTTACCTTAGTCTAGAAATAAGAATTCTTTTTGGATGTTGGGCTAAAATTTTATCAACAGCTTTTAGTAGTCATTGATAAGTCATGACAAACTTCCTTTTATTAAAGGCTGTGGTTTAAAAATAAAAAATAGTTTTCTTCTGAGTTTCATTGCCAGTAACAAAAATCAGACACTTGCTCTGTAAACCAAGGTCACTTTTTTAAACAGAAATGCTATAATCAGAGTTACATCACTGTGTTTTAGAGGAGGGTGAAAGCCCCTGTAATGCACATAGGCAGTTGTAAAATTTTCAGGCCTGGAGGTCTGAGGAGACAGACTTTGAGGAAAGTCTTGGTAAAAATTTAGTCACCAGCCACATTTTGCATACACCTGGCTTTCTGTATGAGGTGGGAAAACCTCATGATGCTGGGGTATGATGCTTGCTTGAGGTCCACTGATGTCGTGATTGTATTAATATTGTTGTTGAGCTGCCGTGCTCACTTCCAAAAAAGCTTTAGGATGAACTTTCAAGCTGTCAGTGAAGTGTGCCTGTGGTGCTGTCTACTGTTGTAATCCACCCTCTTCCTGGCATGTTGGGAATTGTTACATGTTAAATCATAGCTATCTTCTTTATATTTTCTGCGACAAAACTCCGTCTTCAATGTGTTGGGTGCAGTTCAGTAGTGAGGCAAAACTTATTCTAGACAGTATTTTCAGGACATAAACTACCCCAGACTGAATATTTGTCGCATACAACAGACACCTTAATGTGCTGCTGCTTAACCTTTCTTTCTCTCCAAGTTATCTTGAACATACTGGTATAAAGGTACTATGGCTGGAAGTTGTTTCCATTTTAAAGCACAACTTTCCCTGGTTTATAAATTGTCCATTTAAATTAGCTCCAGGTGGAGTGTTGGTATACAGGTTTTTAACTTGGAAATTAATTGTGTTTCTTTTAGGTATATTAAAGTTCACACATAATTTAGTTTAGGAAATGTCTTTGTACTCTTTAATTTAAAACCATTTCCACCTTTAAAAGAGTAAATTGGGCAGATGGTGAATGTTGTCTAAACTCTTGTTTGCCCTGGAAAAAATAACAACCAGTCAGCTGCTGAGTTTTGAAAAATGGATAATGGAAACTCAAGAACTGTTTTCCATAAGGATTGTAGTGGTTTGAGAGGGGTGGTGAGGCAAAAGCTTACTTGTCATGTGCTTTAGTCCACACAGTAGTAATGAATGTGCCAAGAGCTACAGTATTCGTCTTATCTGGCAGACCAGTCTGCTAATAACATTTTAAATGATCATTTGAGATGGATAGTATGATTCTGATAAACCCACTTTAAAATTGTGTAAGAGAGGATTCTCCACATTGGGCGCTCTATAGAAAATCCCTGTTTCTTAGCTCAGGCTCATTTAAATTCTTCCTTGCCTTTACTATTACTTTTTCTCCCAAGAAGAAAGGCCTGTAATAAGTAACTGCAGCGCACATCTATCTCCCTCCTCTACCATCTCATTCATCTTGAGAACTGTGTGCAGGGATTTAGCCATACACTTTCTGTTTACCTTTATGGGAGCCATATAGGTAATCCTTGTTTGCTACTTGGAAACATTTAGGGGGTTAATAGATGAATTTTAAGAAAAGGCTGTGTTGTCCAAATGCTGTTGCTGGTACACTTCATTTCAGTTTTAAGATAATGAATGCATATTGGATGCAGTGTGATAGTGTTCTCTGGAGGCACATTACAGCAAGCTATTCAAAATCACTTCTTAATCTTTAGGCTATTTTTTGTAATCCAGTTCTGACATTCATATATTTTCTGGAAAGAATAAACTACACCCAGTGGTGATCCCTTGGTTATATTTTAATCAAAGGTTTCTGGTAACTGTATAAACCAGGTGAGTGAAGCTTAGAATGGCTTATGCCATCAAAATTCTCAGTTGTAAAGATGTATTTTTAATTTGTATAATTCAGGTGTAGTTTTTTTTTCTTACAGTTGGACTTAAAGAGTAGCTCTCTTCTCCGAAAAGGGGATTTAAACTAGACATGTTTTTAAAGGGAAAGTGTACTTAAAATTGTGATATTTTAGCCTATGTCATTTATAAATAAGTGTGAATATGGGGCTCAAAAGTTAAATAACAAGTGATTACCTGAGAGACAGTATTCTTCCACAAACTATTATAAAGGAAAGCCAGTGTATCTGATTGTATGTCATCAATTAGTGCATCCTTGCCCACTTGGAATAGGCTTCTAATTTTAGATATTTTCTTTTTTGCCCAGAATGGTACCATTTTATGGTAACTGCAGTGCTGAGCTATAGTATATTGTGCACGTAGAATTTTCAAAGCTTTTTTTACATTCTAAATTAAATTTTAAAATAAAATTGCATCAAATTCCTTTCCCTTCTTCCTGCCTTTATCTACAGTCCCACTATATCCTTCAGCAACAGAAAAGTAAAATCCATCATAGATGTGAACATACCCATTCAAACATACTTTTTATTTTCTACAAATTTCTTTTTATAAACACAGAATATCAAATTTGAGTACATTAGAGGATACTTCAGTATAATATGGCAGTGGAAATTATTTTGAAATGTTGAGTGTGGAGTGAAGCATCATCTGAAACTCAATGTTTACTACAGTACTCTGTTTTATAAGGATGTGTTAGGTAAGAGTATATGATACTAACAGTTATAATCTGGCTGCTGAAAGATACAAAGTAATTTTGCAGTGATTGCTTCAAATTTTCATACTAATGGCCCTTCATGGCACAGTTCTCTTTTAGAAATATAGCACCTGAAAACTTCAGTAATTTAACATCACTGTTTTTCTGCAGTCAAACAGCTCCTTATTTGTCAATGTTTGTCTTTGAATGTTTAAACTGAAGTTAAATTACATAGCAAATGAGCCACATTTGACATGCATCTAAATGCTTCAACTGACTTCCTAGGCACACTTTTCAAAAACACAAGGCTCTTGCAGATTGCAAAATGTCAGGATGGCTTTAACTATTGGTTCTATGCTATTGTTAAAGATATTAAAACAATTTAATTGATTTAATCAGGGATTGGTCCTGCTTTGAGCAGGGGGTTGGACTAGATGACCTCCTGAGGTCCCTTCCAACCCTGATATTCTATGATTCAAGTGCTGAAGGGAAAAGGTGAAACAAGCTATTTATTGGAGCAAGTATATTGCAACGAATGTAGACTTCTTTGCTTCAAACCCTATTGTCAACAGATTGACAAATGGGCTAACATATCAATGATACTATTATAGTTTCTGTATTTATATTTTCTAAATAGATGTAAATAAACATTGAACATCAGGGAAGATATGAATTTTTTTTTTTTTTAAGATAAGATTCAAATTGCAACTTTTTAGAAGCAAGTACTGTGAAGAAGTGTGACAAGTTTGTAGTAGTGGAGGCTTTCCATTCATCTGGGGCTCAACAGGCAGTGAAATGTCAATATTTTGGAGCTCCACTGGGAGTAACCGTTCCTTGGTTCCTCCAAGGAGTATGGACATTTCTCTGCCTGTCAGGGAATACATTACTGCAAATGAAAAGTCGTTGTAGCTCTTCCTTCCTTTACAAGCATAGCAAGTCTATTTACGTCTGCTACAAACTGTCAATTAGATTTTAGTACTCTGAGTTCAATGTAGGATATTGAATTTCTGGTTTTTAAGAGTGAACCTGCACAGGAAGGAAAATGGAGCAGCAAAATCATTTCACTGTTTAATATTCTGCATTGCTGTGGGAGGCCCATTCAAAAGGTAATACAGAGCAACAGTTGACAAATTTGTTACAGCCTAACTGTACTTCTGAGATAGATGTTGCTGTGTGTGAACTTTTTTTAGACAATGTATATTCAACTTCATCCATTTGCAATTAATGTACAAAGAGAAAAGAAGGGAAAATATTGCTTCATAACTTAAACACTAGTATGTTAAGACATGGCTGATTAGGAACTCATATGTATTTTAGGCTGCAATAAAATGTGATAGTCTTTTTTGTTTAAACCTGCTGTCATCCTACAAGTGTAATGTATTACTGTGTTACCATTGTTCAGACCAGAATCTTATTACTAATATTAACATTTACAGACTTTTACTGGAAAGAAATTTATGATGTCCTAAAGAAGTGCCTTTTGTGTGTCTGTCCAAAATGAGTAGGAATTTAAATACTGTTTTTTTTATTTTTAATCCAAATATTTCTCAAGAGACTTTTTCGCCTTCCCAAAAAAACACACTGTTTAAATTTGAGATTAATTATAGGTGGTTAAAAGTCAAACTGATAACATTAGGCAAGATCATTTGTAGCACACGTTTTTCCAAACAGCCCTGCAGACCATTTTACATTGGATCTTCATCCTGTTGACAGTGATGGGAGTTTGCCAGTTGATGTCAGCAGGAGTTGGTTGGTAGCTCTTAAGCCTAATCTGCATCACAATTAGTATTCAAATCTAGGTATTTTCGAAGTACATAGACGCAGACTGGAAATAGCTCCAAAGTACATAGGGAACTTGATAAAAGAAGAATTTCTCTGTAAAAGCAGCTAAGCTGACCTACCTAATTTGTATTCATCTATGGTAAAGGAGCACAATGTTTAAATACAGTATTTGAAGCTGTCTAATTTTTAGCCATTACATTAAAGTAATATGTCCTGAATATGTGGTGTTTTTTTTGTTTGTTTGTTTTTAATCCTTAAAAAAAAAAAAAAGTGATGGAGTTTTCTACTCCCCTTCTGTATTTAAGTGCTTTGGGTGGACCTGAGAGCAACAACACACAACTTATTGGAGGCTTGCTCTTGCTTCCGTCCCTTTCTTTTCCATGCATGTTCTAGCTTACTGTCTCTTCGGTTTCACTGTCAGCTCTGCTACTGCTGTTAGTGGCAAACATCATCCTAGAAAGCCTAGGTTAGAGTGTGCATGTGACACTGAGGAAGGTACCAGACTAATGGAACTGAATGTAACCCAAACAGTGATGCTGACTATGCAAAGTGATGTCAAAGGTACAATAAACAAATGGAAAAAAAGGGAGTGTTTCTTCTAATCTCTTAGTTCTCATAATTTGAAGGGTTTCTTGTAACAACTGTAAGCATAACATTGTTGGCCAGTGTCACGATATTTCCAGCTGACGTAGTACCCCACTGGTGTTTGCTAACAATATTTATTTCCAGAAGAATGTTTGAAATCAGTTTTTAAAATTTGTTTTAAGAGTATTTGGTATTCTTCCTCAGCTATAATAAATGTATATGGTAGTAGCTTTTTCTAGTGCTCATGCTGATATATCGCATTTGATAGTCAATATATCCCAGTGTCTTGGAGAAAATTTACTGAGCCAAATTTACTGTTTATGGGTGAATTCCATTATAATAGTTCCATTTTTTGCTTATGCTGTTGATGAATTTGGCTGGTTTCACATAAGACACATTTCCATGCTCATAAACAAAACAAACTAAAGAACAGCGTAAAGGAATAATGAAAATAAAATATTAGCAGATTTAAAAATCATGATTTCATGAGGGGGGGAAGGTGGGTTGAGCAGACTCACAGAAGTACAACCTTTGTAATAATACTGATGCATCAGGCAACTTGGAGGTGGAGGGGACTTGTTGTTAATATCTATTGAAGCAAATAATTTTTTCCCCATACAAGACTGACCCGTTGCTTTGCCCCTTTCCTCCACCACAGTACAGAGGAAAGTGAGTTCATAATGCAAACTACTAAGCATTTGATTGTTAATTCTAGCACAGAATTAGAAGGATAGCTTTTCGTATATTTTGGTAACTGTAGCACTTTCCATCTCCAGAGTGCAGTGCAAACATTAACTAATTTTACCACATCATACCTGGGAGGGTAAGCATTAACTCCAGCTTACTGATGATAAAACAAAGACAGAAAGGTTAAGTGACTGGCATGGCAGGTCAGTGGTAGAATGGAACTTAGGACTCCAGAGTTTCTGATGAAAAGGCGTGCGCTCCATATAATTAGAGAGCACCTCTCTCACTTACCAATAGAATGTTAAAACTTGCTGCTAGATGTTGTCTGTACCTGTGGAGTTGAAAAAAATTACTGCTGTAAGAATTTTCAAGGTTACTGGGGAAGCTTGTCACTGGTGTGATCAGGCTCAACTCTTTCATTCTATATTTCTTTTGCCAGAGTGAATGTTTTGTTTATTACCAAGCTTTTATGAACATTTATACAAAGGGATGTGTGGGGGGGGAGAAATGCTTGTTGAAAAGCTTTTTGACTGCATCAGTAGGTTTTCTTGGATATGAAAAAGGCGTTTAGAACACAATAAAGAACTTATTCTATATATGTAGCCATGAAAGCTAGATTTCTTTAATAAAAAAAAGAGGGAAAAAAAAGATGCATTGCATTTCTCAAAAATAGATAATTGCTTTTCTTTGTTTAAAAAGAAAAAGTACTTGACAGTGAGATTATAGCATTTTACTGAATAATGTAAGGTCTCTTGTTTTCTTGCACAGGTTTCCACTTGAGCGGCACGGTGACAGATCCTGCAATGCAATCGGAACCAGAAACTGTTTGCAAGGTAGCTATCAGCTTTGATCGTTGCAAGATTACCTCAGTGACCTGTAGCTGTGGAAACAAGGACATATTTTACTGTGCCCATGTTGTCGCACTCTCTTTATACCGGATCCGCAAGCCAGATCAGGTCAAACTGCATCTTCCCATTTCAGAGACCCTCTTTCAAATGAACAGAGACCAACTACAAAAGTTTGTACAGTATTTGATCACAATGCACCACACAGAAGTTTTGCCAACCGCTCAGAAATTAGCAGATGAAATTCTTTCTCAGAATTCAGAAATCAATCAAGTCCATGGTAAGTTTAGCAACTGCTTTTCCTCGTCTTCCCTTTGTTCACCCATTGTCATTTCTTCATTGTTATTTTTTATTTTTTTGTATGGAGTTGAGAAAATCAGGTAATGTATGTAAATGTGGATCATTATTCTACCATTACTTTAAGATGGCTTGGAAAAAAGTGCTAGTTTACAAGAGAAACCATGTATAAGCAATACGAGTGATCTATATCGCAATATCATATAACTACTGTAGCAATGTAGTTTGATCCATATTACGATTACATTTTTGTTTTTCTGATCTTCTTTCTACAGCCATCTTTTTAAAAATACCTAATTTGCAGTAAACCTTCTGAATATATTTTTGATAGTTTCTCTTTACTGTTAATCTTTGAAATTCTGCTTATCCGTAGCTTCATTTCAAAGGCGCTTTTAAAAGAAGCAGACAAACAGATACAATATTAATATTTTTTCTTTCATTGAATTAAGTTTTCTGTGGTCCTTTGGGGATGTTTTCTGCATTGGAGTCAGGAGAGGAAATGGGAAAGGATAATGTATTAATAATATAAGGCCAAATGGCAAAAAACTGTTCTAGCCTTGCCATTGCAGGAACATTTAGGTGCAGTTGTTCGGTGAGGAAGCATATTTGACTGACTTTGTTCATTAAGGTGCCATTCGATTTTGTTCTGCTGTAGTGCCTGGTAAGTAGTAAGGACTTCCCAGATGTTTATGAGGATTGGTCCCTGCTCATAGGAGCTTTCAATCCAAGGACAAACAAGTAAACAAATGTCAGAGGAAAAGGAATAAAACTAGGCAATTTGTATGTACAAGTCAACTTGATTCACTGTAAGCAGCACAGCACAAGTGGATCTTTCACGTCCACATTTTGGTCCACCTGAGAGGGCCTTCCAGATGGGAGCCACATAGAAGAAGGCACAATGGGGATTGTTTTGAGAATCAGATGGAAATGTGAAGTTGGGAGCAATGGTGGAGTGGTGTGGGCTTTGAAAGTGTTGGCCAGAAGCTTATATATGATAGGCTACTGGATGGGAAGCCCGTGGAAGGCATCAGAGAAAGAAGTTAAATGATTGAGGAATGAGTTTAGTGGCAACATTTTGTCTGGGCTGCTGGGTGGGGAGGCCAGAGGAAAGGAGTACTCAAGATGGAATATAAGGAGAACCTGAAATGAGAGAGTTGGCTGTGAAGGTGGAAAAAATAAAGGACTGTTTTTTTTTTAAAAGACGAGGAGGAAGAAGCAGAAGGATTTGGAAATAGCATTAATGAGTGGGGCAAGGGATTGGAAGAATCAAAAGCGATGCCCAAGCTGTGGGCCAGAGTGACATGGAGGTTGGTGGGATAGCCTGCAGGGATAGAAAAAGGGGTGAAGAAGAGAAAGATGCTGAAAGGAGGAAAAGGGTCAGAGAAGTAAGAGGACAGCTAGGAGAGGAGCAGCAAGCACCTTAAAGTCCTAGGAGGCTAAGATGTTGAAGAGGAGAAGCTCCACAGTAATAACAGCAGCAGTACAGGGGTCAGAGGATGAGGCTAGAGTAGAGAGAACTGGGGTGCTGTACAAAATTAAAACTGTAATTATACTAATCCTGGATACATTGACCTAGAAAAAACAGCCACTTTATTCAGTTTGAAGTGGGGCTCCCTTCCAAGTGGTAGTACTTAACTTCTAACATGCGTTGAAATGTTTATTTTAAAACTGATATTGAAACCAAAACAATAAAAACAAAAGAAAACAAAGGTTGTAAAGCACTAAACAAGCTTTTGAAAGTGTTCATTTAAGCATATGGGTAGGATGGGTTAAGAGTATCTATAAAACTAAAATGTTTGTCAGCTTGTGTGCATTGCAATTACATTTGCCTGAAAACTATAGCAATAAGCCTATTTTAATTGCCAATATAATTATCTAGTAATCAAACAATGACAGGAATATACATGTTGGATTTCCTACATCAAATCCAAACAAGCCAAACCAATGATCCACTACACACTGTTAAGAACGGTTTACAAAAAAAAGACCTGTACATCAGAAAAGGGTTTTAAGAAAAATAAAACAAAACTGTCTCTGATTTTTAAGAAGATAAATCCATTTTAACTTGGTAAATAAGTTTCTGTTAAGAAAAAGTAGAATTTTCTAGTATTCCAGCTGCACATATTCTCAAATCCAGAGAACATAAAGTGTTTTAACTGGTCTTTACTCAAATTTTTATGTTGAAAAATATAAAAACCTGTTCCACAAAACTTATTAAACAATTATTTTTGAGTTCTAACAGTGTTGACAAAAATAAGGGTAAGATCACTATCCCATCTGCCACATCCCTTTCACCCTTAAAATGAACTTAGATAGTTCCCAGAAGAAACTTTTTTTTTTTATAACAAGTGTGATTGATATATAATAAAATTCCCTTCTCACCCCTATGGGTGGTATGTGTCTTCCTCAACCTCGGGTCCTCTACCAGAGGCCTGGGAGTTTGAGGGTTCTGCGCAGTATCTTAGCTGTTCCTAGCACTGCACTCTTCTGGACAGAGAGCTCTGATGTTGTTCCTGGGATCTGTTGGAGCCACTCACCCAGCTTAGGAGTCACAGCCCCGAGTGCTCCTACCACCACTGGGACCACTTTGGCCTTCACTTTCCACATCCTCTCTAGTTCCTCTTTCAGGCCCTGGTACTTCTCCAGCTTCTCATATTCCTTCTTCCTGATGTTGCTGTCACTTGGCACTGCTATATCTATCACCACCGCTGTCTTCTGCTCCTTGTCTATTACCACGATGTCTGGTTGATTGGCCAGTACCTGCCTGTCCGTCTGGATCTGGAAGTCCCACAGAATCTTAGCCCTGCTATTCTCCACAACCTTCTGCGGAATCTCCCATCTGGTCTTGGGAGGGTCTAGCCCATACGCTGTGCAGATGTTCCTGTACACAATGCCAGCCACTTGGTTGTGCCGTTCAGTGTATGCTGTTCCTGCCTGCATCTTACATCCTGCCACTATGTGTTGGACTGTCTCTGAGGCCTCTCTGCACAGTCTGCACCTTGGGTCCTCTCTAGTGTGGTAGACCCCTGCTTCAATGGATCTGGTGCTCAGTGCCTGTTCCTGTGCTGCTATGATCAGTGCCTCAGTGCTGTCTTTTAGTCCAGCCCTTTCCAGCCACTGGTAGGATTTCCCAATGTCAGCCACCTCAGCTATCTGTCGATGGTACATCCCATGCAGGGTCTTGTCTTGCCATGGCACTTCTTCTGCTTGGTCTTCCTCCCATGTCTGCTGCTGCCTCAGGCATTCTCTCAGCAGCTCATCTTTGGGGGCCATCTTACTGATGTACTCCTGGATGTTCCGGGTTTCATCCAGGACAGTGGCTTTGATGCTCACCAAGCCCCGCCCGCCTTCTTTCCGGCTGGTATACAGTCTCTGGGTGTTGGACTTGGGGTGGAAACCTCCGTGCATTGTGAGGAGCTTCCGGGTCTTCACATCGGCAGCCTCCATGTCCTCCTTTGGCCAGCTCACTATACCGGCAGGGTATCTGATGACCGGCAGGGCGTATCTGTTGATGGCGTGGATCTTGTTCTTCCCACTGAGCTGGCTCTTCAGGACCTGTCTTATCCTTTGGTGATACTTGGATGTTGCTGTCTTCCTTGCCTCCTCATCGTGGTTTCCATGTGACTGTGGGATGCCAAGGTACTTGTAGCTGGTCTGTATGTCTGCTATGTGGCCCGCTGGTAGTTCCACCCCATCAGTCTTGACTACCTTCCCTCTCTTCACTACCATCCGGCCACACTTCTCCAGTCCGAATGACATCCCGATATCCTCACTGTAGATCCGCGTCAGGTGGATTAGCGAGTCGATGTCTCGTTCATTCTTAGCATACAGCTTGATGTCATCCATGTAGAGGAGGTGGCTGATGGTAGTTCCACTCCTGAACCTGTACCCGTATCCAGTCCTTGTGATTATCTGGCTGAGGGGGTTTAAGCCTATGCAGAACAGCAGCGGGGACAGTGCATCACCTTGGTATATGCCGCACTTGATGGCCACTTGTGCAAGCTGCCTTGAGTTGACTTCTAGTGTTGTCTTCCATAGTCCCATTGAGTTCTTGAGGAAGGTCCTTAGTGTCCTGTTGACTTTGTATAGCGCCAGACATTCACAGATCCACGTGTGCGGCATTGAGTCATAGGCTTTCCTATAGTCAATCCAGGCTGTGCTCAGATTGGTCTGTCTAGACCTTGAGTCTTGGGCGACTGCTCTATCTATGAGCAACTGGTGTTTTGAGCCTCTGGTGTTGTTCCCAATGCCCTTCTGAGCTGTGCTCATGTACTGGCCCATGTGGTCCTGTAGCTTGGCAGCTATGATGCCTGATAGGACTTTCCATGTTGTGGGGAGGCAGGTTATTGGCCGGTAGTTGGCCGGTTCTGTCCCCTTGCAGGGGTCTTTCATGATCAGCACTGTCCTTCCTTGTGTTAGCCAGTTTGGGTGGGAGCCTGCTGCTAGCAGCTGGTTCATCTGTGCTGCTAGGCGTTCATGCACTGCTGTTAATTTCTTTAGCCAGTAGGTGTGGATCATGTCTGGTCCAGGTGCTGTCCAGCTCTTCATGTTTTTGACCCGCTGCTGGATGTCTTCTACTGTGATGGTGACTGGTTTCTGTTCTGGGAGATTGCTGTGCTCTGTTCTCAGGTCCTGCAGCCACTTTGCACTGGTGTTATGAGTCTTCTCTTTCTCCCATATGTTCTTCCAGTACTGTTCAGTTTCTGCTGCTGGTGGCTCTGCTGTTATTGTGTTGTTGCACTGCAGTTGGGAGTACACCTTGGATGGTTCTTTGGAGAACAGGGCATTTACTTTTTTGGCCTCTGCTTCTCTAGTGTATCTCCTTAGCCTGGTAGCCAGTGCTGTGAGCCTTTGTTTAGCAGTCTCTAGGGCTTCAGATGGAGTCAGGCCCTTGTATTTTTTCAGTAGCCGAGTCTTATCCTTAATCTCTACACCCTTCTGTAGTTCCACCAGCTGACTAACTTCTCTCCGAGTCGCCTTGATCTTATCCTCCAACCTCATTTTCCAGGGTGGGTACATACTGTTGTTCTTCTTGATCGTGTAGCCAAGCATCTCCAGGATTACAGAGGCTGTAGCGTATACCAGTTCATTGGTTTGAGTTATGGTGGTAGTAGGGATTGTCATGAGGGCTCTATTGGCATCTTCTAACATACTATCTGATGGTACTTCTCCACTGAGCCTTGGTAATCGGTCTCGAGGATTGACTGTAGCTAGTTTCTCCATGATCTTATGCCTCATATCAGCTGCTGTGCTCTGCAATGGAGGGGGTGGCAGTGAAGTTTCAGTTTCAGGTGTGGGCTGCACATCCACTTGTTCTTCCAGGTCTTCTTGAGTCTGGGATGTAATGTGGAGTTGGTCTATCTCAAGCTGTGAGAGCAGCTTCCTCTTTACTATGTTGAAGCGTTGGGTAACTAGCTGTTTCTCAGTAAGTGTGGATGTAGGTCTTTTGTCCATCCATAGTCCCCTCATACGTTTCATATATCCCCTCTCATTAGGTCTACTGTTGTAGTAGCATTCCATCAATTCCAGGTTCTCTTGTCTCGTCCATGAATGGTTTGTTCCAGTAGCCCACTTATCGTCAGATTGTCCTGGTTCCTCAACATCTGGCGCGGACCTTGTTAATCCGGGCGACGTCCGAGCCGGCATGACTCTCCTAGTTCATGTCACTCTCATATTTGAGGTAGGCAGGTGAAGCGTTAGGGGGTTTTTGCCCAAGGACTCCTACTGGAAAGTTGGGTAGCCACCGGGATTTGAACCCCAGTCTCTCGTATCAAAGGGCGGTCTCCCGTATCAAAGGGTGGCGCTCTTAACCACTACGCTATCCAGTCGCCACACACACAGACACACACACACACACACACACAGACACACCCCCATATTTCCTGCATTTGTATTGCTATGGACAGTTTACTAACATTATTGTATACATGGACTTCACTGGTCACCTTTGTTTTAAGATAACTGTTCACAGATGAATGCTGCAGAACACTGTTTACAGCACCAATTGCAGAAGTTGCCTCCAAATCTGATTATGGCATGTCTTTAAAGTGCCATGCTGAACCTCTTAATAAATGGAGAGTGATCTTGGGGTGACATAGTTAGAACATTTGAGCCAGGAAGATAATTTTGGCAGCCGCACTTTGGATGGATCTGTAGGGGACAGCATAGGTATCGAAGATAAAGAGGAGGCCTTGGTAGTCAAAATGAGGGAGGAGTTGCTTGGAGAAGAGATTGAATTTTGGAAGTCTAAAGGGGGAAGAAGGAGCAAAACTTGGACATGGCCTGGGTATGTGGATCTGTAGAGAGCAGAGTTAATGCCAAGGGTATGGTTATTGTTTGTTTTTCCTCTTGTGAAGTGTCATAATCTAAGGGTTACCTATCTGACAAGCTCCCATTTGCTTAGTGGCTGACGCTGGGGATTGAACTGGGGACTTGTTACAGCACAAGTCTCTACAGCTTGAGCCAAAGAGAGGTTCTGTCCGTTGCAGTTTTGGGCACAAGGGAGAGCACATAACATGCTAACCAGCGGGTTACCTGAGCACTGAGTGGGATCAGTACCAGGTTGTAAGGCCTTCAAGGAACACTTAGGGTAGTGCTGATGGTTCAGTAAGCGGCTCCTTCTCGGTCAGTATTGCTCTAAACCTATAAAACTGGTTTGTGTGATCATTGTGCTGTTTGAGATACTATCCTTTTAAAATGAGGCCAAATCTATGCTAGGCATGGTTTGCTGGTATACCAGCGAAGTGCTCCTGGTGTGGATGCATCTCATACGAGCAACACTGCTAGTTCTAGCATGCCTACCCTTTTCTCCCCCAAGGGAAACAAGCTAAAACAGCAAAAGTTCAGTTTTGCCAGTATGACTGTCTACACTATGGGCTTTTGCTGCCACAGCTAGCTGTATGGGTTGGAAATCACACCTCTGACCAACATAGTAATGTTGGCAAAATTTTGTAGTATAGACATGGCCTGGACTGTAGAACTGAGGTCCAAGATCTTGTATGCCTGCCAACTCTTGCTCATTTATTTATTTATTTTATTTTTGAAGGACTGAGTGAAAAAACAAACATTTTGCTAAGAAATAGGAACTTCCCCTTTCTTGGATAAGCACAATTTAACATGTTAATACTGCTGTCCTAGTTGGCTTCATTTGTAGAACTATATAGGGTTTATTTGTAACTTCCAAATGGACTTCCTGTCCTAGATCATGCAGGACAAGTTTTTCTAGGTCAAGATGATGTATACCCAAGAGTTCTGAAGGATCTTATCAGTTTAAATGGCTAGGAAAAATCATGCAATCTCATTAAGAAATTTGACTGCACCAAAGGATTGGAGGGTAACACATGTTGCACCTCCATTTTATAAAAGACTCTTTTAAAGATCCAGAGAATTACAGACCAGTAAGCCTTCTATACCTTGTAAATTAGTTCAAACTCTAACAATAGACTTAAAAAACCCACATACCTGGAAAACGGTATAGGTAGGGTCTAAGCAGATTGGCCAGACACAGCTTTCCTTTGTAGAAACCAATGTGATAGAATTCTTTGAATGTATGAGGTTATGGATAAAAGAGAACCTGTTAACTAAGAGACTAATTTGTAGTGTTGTGGTAACAGCTATAGACACTAAGTCGTCTGGGGTGAGAGAGAGAATATTATCCTGTGTAAGAAACTGTCCAAAAGACAGAAAACAAAGTGGTCATTTTTCATCATAGGGAAGCAGAATACTAACTGCAGGGTGACTTGAGGTTTCATACTAGAACTGGTGCTTTAAGTGTTGATTAATGATCTGGAAGAAATGGGGTAAGCAGTGTGGTCGCAAAAACTGCAGAAGACAAAAAATTATTTTAGTCAAAACCAGAGAAGATTCTGAGGAACTCCAGAGAAGCCTAACCAAGCCAGATGAATGGGAGAGACAATGGCTGATGAAACTCAGTGTTGATTAAATACAAAGTAATATATGTTAAAGGGAAACTTGAACTATTCATACAGATTACATGGTTCAAAATTAACAGCAGTGACTCAGGAAAAGAAGTTGGGCATCATTGTGGACAGCTCGGTGAAGATCTTAGTTCAGTTTGCATTTATAGCTTAAAAAAACAAGTAAAATTCTAGGATGCATAAGGAATGGGATGGAGAATGATACAGAAAACATTATCCCATTGTGCAGATTAGGGGTTTACCTTCATCTGGAGTACTGTCTGCAGTACTGATTAATTCTGCAATATCCTTTTTGAGATGCAGTTGAGGAGATTCAGAGAAGGGTACGAAGAATGAATAGGACCATGGAAAAAATATCATAGGAAGAGACTTAAAATATTTGGCCTGTGTATTTTAGAAAGGAAACTAATAACAGGACACATGATCAATGTATACAAAATAATGCATGGTCTAGAGAAGGTAGTTCAGGAGTTTCTGTTCTATGAGACAGGAAGCACCAGAACAAAGGCACACATAATAATTATTGAAAGGTGTCCAGTTCAAAACTGATAAAAGCAAATGCTACTTCACACCACTTCGGAATTCATTGCTGCAGGGTGTTGCTGAGGCCAAGAATTTAGCAAGATTTTGAGTGATTGGACATGTATAGATAACATGAATATCCAGTTATAATAGTTAATATGAGGAAAGTATTTTGGAAGATGTGTATAACCATGCTTCTGGGAGATTTTTTAAGACTACATTGAGGGTTAGGGTAACACTTTTTTGTGTAACCCACATCTGCCCATTATGGTGTTTCTTGCAACTTCTTCTGAAGCATCTGGTGCTGGCCACTCGGATATTGAGCTAGATGGATCACAGGTGTGATCCAGTGTGGGAATTATTGTATTCCTGTGCTACTGCGTACTGTTAAAAGGCACAAGGGTTCCTCCTGAAAAGGAGTTTGAAATTTATTGGCAAATGAAGTGCTTCAGGTATAAGTTTGAAGCATTTAGGGATCAAAGACATAATATAATTGTGACTGTTAATTTGATCATGTGTTGATTTTATATAATTCAAATGGTGCCTCTAAAGTAATTCACTTTAATTCTCACTACATTTATAGAAGTTAATTACCATGCTGTTGTGTCGGTAACGTACGGAATGACTGCACTCTGATAGGCTGAAACAGTTCCATTTTTGCTTACTACAAATTAAAGCATGCTCTTATTGGAAATTTTATTTCCATGCCCTCATCCCCTCCTCTTAATGCTGTCATCGGATGACACTTAAAGGTTTAAATCAGGAATGGGCAACCTTTGGCATGTGGCTCACCAGGGTAAGCACCCTGGTGGGCCGGGCTGGTTTGTTTACCTTCTGCGTCTGCAGGTTCGGCCGATCCCAGCTCCCACTGGCCACAGTTTGCCGTCCCAGGCCAAGGGGGGCGGTGGGAAGCCGCGGTCAGCACATCCCTCAGCCCGCACCACTTCCCACCGCCCCCTTTGGCTGGGACAGCAAATTGCAGCCAGTGGGAGCTGCAATCGGCCGATCATGCAGATGTGGCAGGTAAACAAACCAGCCTGGCCCGCCAGGGGGCTTACCCTGGCGAGCTGCAGACCAGAGGTTGCCAATCCCTGCTTTAAATGATCTACCGTTAATTGTATGAATATTTTTACAAATTTTAAATGTATATGTGAAGAGTACTAAAATATGGGTTGAATAAGTGGTTTGCATATGTTTGACTGAAGATAGAAATCTTGTTCAGAATGAGAAGTGGGGGAATTGTGCATAGATACTGTTTGTATTTTAACTAGATTTGATGGATGGTAGTTCCTGAGTAGTCTGCACCATACAGGCTTCTTTTTTTTTCCTGTGCCAGAGTCTAGAAAGGCACAACTCTAAATGCAGGATTGAAAGAGAAGTCTAAGCTCCTTGTTTCACTCTCACTTTCAAATATTGTTCTTTTAGAGTGAAATTTCTACACTTGTTCAAAGGTCAAACGTAATTCAAAAGCTCAAGCCAAGTTGTCTGAGATGTTTTAAAAAGTGTCAACAAGAAAAATGTCTTTTTAATAGTCTTGAGAAATTTAAATTAAAAATAAAAATGATTCTTCAGCTCAGGACTGGAAAATGGGCTAGTTTTTAAAAAGGTAGCTTTTCATTGTCGTCATAGTCTGTGGAGACAAGCACCTTTCTGAAATAATTTGCTTCATGGATATCATAACAAATGTTTGAAAAAGACATACTGGCCATGCACGATATTTTTAATTATATAAACATTTTGCTTTTAAGCCCTAGAAGCACAAATTAAAAATGTATATCCTTATTTATATACTGAACATGTTTGTGTATATATAAATTAAAAATGGCCATAAGTGCATTAAATAAAATCTGTTTTAAAGACCAGTCATGAATGATAAGTTAACTAATCCTGCGGTGAGGAAGGAACAAATATATGGGAGTGTCTAAACTGACACCATTTAATTGCAGGTTTTTAAAATATTTCATATAATTAGATAGTGCTTTTCACTTTCAAAGCTCAAACGTATGCTAATTAATCCTCATGACACCTCTGAAGCACATAAGTAATATTTATCCCCAATTTACAAATAAGGAAAGGGAGTTGGTATTGGTGCTAGGATTAAACTCAAGAATTTCTGGCTCTCAGTTCTATGCTTCTTCCAACAACAAACTGTACTTCATTAGAGATTTAGAACTGTGCATTCAGGAGTTGCATTGAATCATAAGAGAAGCATTCTCTTGGAATGGAGCCTTTACCTTTTTTTTGACTTGGAGTTTATCCCTCCCTGCCAATGGTTGTCTGGGCCTTCAGCTATCTTAGGCCTGGTCTACACTACAAGTTTAGGTCGAATTTAGCAGCATTACCTCAATTTAACCCTGGACCTGTCCTTTTTTTTCCTCCACTTAAAGGGCTCTTTAAATCAATTTCTTTACTCCACCTCCAAGGGGATTATTGCTGAAATCAGCTTTGACGGGTTGAATTTGGGGTAGTGTGGACATAATTTGATGGTTTTGGCCTCCAGGAGCTATCTCAGAGTGCTCCATTGTGACTGCTCTGGACAGCGCTCCCAACTCAGATGTACTGGCCAGGTAGACAGAAAAGGCTCGCAAACTTCTGAATTTCATTTCCTGTTTGGCCAGCTGATCAGCACAGGTGACCATGCAGAGCTCATCAGCATGCTCTGCACATTGCCGGGGCACATTGCCTGGCCCGTACTTTATGAGAAGTCTGTGACCATGTCTATGTCCTCATCACTCTCATCACCGTGCTGCCGTCACCTTCTCATCTGGTTTTGCACGGAACAATTGTCTGCCATTGCTCTGACAGAGGGAGGGGCGACTGACGACATGGCTTACAGGGAGTTACCGTATGTCTCCTGGGTGCTCGGCAGAAGACAGTGCAGTACGAGTGCTAACCATCGTCATTTCCCAAGTGCTCGGCAGACGATGGGAATGACCAGGCTGAGTCACTCCCATGTCTGCCCAGACGCCCTTGACCGACCTCACCGAGGTCAGCTAAAAGAGCACCCAGGAATACGAGGACGATGGCTACCAATTGTAATGCACCATCTGCTGCCAAAAGGCAATGCACTGCTGCTGTGTAGCAATGCAGTCCCACAACTGCCAGCACCCAGAAGATGTACAGTGACGGTGAGCTGAGAGGGCTCCATGCTTGCTATAGTATGGCATCTGCTCAGGTTACTCAGGAGAAAAGGTGCAAAACAACTATCTGCTATTGCTTTCACGGAGTGAGGGAGTGTGGGGCCTGACAACGTACCCAGAACCACCTGCGACACTGTTTTTGCCCCATCAGGCATTGGGATCTCAACCGAGAATTCCAGTGGGCAGCAAAGACTGTGGGATAGCTACCCACAGTGCAATGCTCCAGAAGTCGATGCTAGCCTCGGTACTGTGGACGCAGTCCACCGACTTAGTGCACTTAAAGCGTTTTGTGTTGGAACACACACAATAGACTGTATAAAACCGATTTCTAAAAAACTGACTTCTATAAATTCGACCTAATTTCATAATGTAGACATACCTTTAGGCAGGTGTACAACTGCCTTTGTAATGTAATGTCCCTTTCCTCACTGGGGACGAGCAACACTCAACTGTGTGCCTTGGCGCCTGATCTTTTGACAGAACAGAAGATCATGGTATCGCAGTGGTGATGTTGGATAGGTGGGAATCCTCTACTCTGCTGCAGTCCTTTTACTTGTAAAGGAAATTAAAACTGGCAGTGCATCCACCTGGCTGGACTCTGTACACACTCAATAGGAGCCTCCAGGAATAAACCTATTCTAATCTGTGCAATGGGTCTAACTAAAAATATCAGTTATAAACAATATACACCCAGTATACATTTAGATTAAAGTTAACATACCTTTACTTAACAACTTAAGGAAACATGGTATAACAGACTGAGACTGAATGTCACTACTAATTTAAGTCAGCAAGGGTGGCAGTTTCATCAGTCTATTAAGAAATACACTTTACAGTAGTAAATGAAACATATCTAACTTGCATTAAAACTGCCAGCATTTAACTCACTCCTAAGTGGACACTGCTCTGGATTTGAGTTCTAAACACTTGTTTGTGCGGGTGTGCTTGGAGACCTTGAGGCTGAAGACAACACTTCGTTGGTCCAGTGAATCAGTCCAGCCAAGGCAGCAAGGGGCAGAACAGTTCTAATTTGGAAACCTTTCAAGCTGCACACCCCTTCTGAAGATTGGAGTTGTTTTAATCAAATGTCAGCAAATGTGGATTCTGGTTTCATGAGAAGACCATTCTGTTCTTCTCAGACTCAGACAACCCTTTAAAGGCTTTGCTGTGCCCCTTCCCTTGCAAGTACTTTCCCAAACAAGGGTGATTGTTTCTTGCACTGTGTTTACTGCAGATCCACCTCAGTTAGCTCTGGGCATAGCAACAGTCTCTGTCCTGCTTCCAGTGAAGCCACCAACAGTCTGAGGCTTCCTGCTTGCTCAAAGCCACAGTAGGTTTTCAGTTGTAGCTTCTGGCTTCCTGGCAGCAGTTGAGCAGCAGCTCCTGGTATGGACAAAGCTCCACAAAAGCAATCTCATTACTTCTCCAAAGTAGAGCCCATCTCATGCTCTCCCTAGAAGAAGTCCTCTCTCTCTCTCTCTTTCCTCCTCTCCCATCCAAGGCATCATGGAAAATGTGGACTCCAAGGCTGGATTACAGCGCTCAGGATCTTCCCAATTGGAACACACTTAGTTGAGTTCAGAGGCCCCTCTACTAAAAGGTGCCTACAATAAGCAATAGGAACCATGTTCTTTGTCTTAAACTCAGTTTCCACTGAGCTAGTAGTTCACCTTAGCTAATAAAAAAAAATCATATCTATTGCTCTGATCGGGGAGGGGGAGAGAGAGACTGACCTGTGAAATGTTTATTATGAGTGAATGTAGTACTCTTGAAAAGTAACTAGTTGAGCGCCCTGGAGAAAAATCTTCTGTTTGTCCACAGAACAGGGGTGACATGGGTAGTGGCAACTCAAGTCCCCATACTGCACTACTACTGTTCCTCAACCCTGACCAGCAGGGACTCATTCTTCAGGTGAGAAGGTACCTTAGCATGGCCATGCCCCTTCAGACATTGGCCTCCATGCCTCTTTAGTCCATGACTATTGACTAAGACCACTATAAGGGTTGTTGGAAAAATTAGTGAGTTATAACTGTAAACTGTGTTTTGGGGAGAACACCCTGTTGCCAAACAGACAATAACTACACATAAGGAAATTCCTTTAACTTTTTTTCTAACTTAAAAAAAGGAAAAAGACCATACTGAGCATAACATGTGCAGCTTTCTGAGAGAGGAGGCTCCAGATGCTGGATGAAGTCTCTGTAATACTAGGCTGAGCCACATTTGTGAGCAGACCCTCAACTTGGTGTCTTTGGCCTTTGTTACCAAGACTTCTGGCAGCTTGCTGGCAACAGTGGTTAAGGGCACAGTGCTACTGTGGAAACAGTTTCAGAAACTGACTGAAACCAGAACATAAGAAAGGCCATACATACTGACTTGGACCAATGGTTCATGTAACCCAGTATCCCGTCTTCTAACAGTGACCAGTGCCAGATGCTTCAGAGGGAGTGAACAGAACAGGGCAATTTAGTGAGGGATTCATCCCCTCTGCTCCAGTCCCAGCTTCTGGCAGTCAGAAATTTAAGGATACCCAGAGCATGAAGTGGTGTCCCTGACCATCTTGAAGGATTGCCATTGAGGAACCTATGAACTTGCCTATTTCTTTCTTGAACCTAGTTACACTTTTGGCCTTTACAACATCCCCTGACAATGAGTTTCACAGGTTGAATGTTCATTATGTGAAGTAGTACTTCCTTTTGTTTGTTTTTAAATCTGCTGCCTATTAATTTCATTGGGCCAACCTCTGGTTCATGTCTTATGTGAAGGGGTAAATAACACTTCCTTATTCACTTTCTCCACACCATTCATGATTTTATAGACCTTTGTCATATCCTCTCTTAGTTATCTCATTTCTAAGCTGAACACCCCGCCTTTTTATGCTTTCCTTTCTTTTTACTCGTAGGGAAGCTGTTACTTACCTCTAACTTTTGTTGCCCTTCTCTTGACTTTTTCCAATTCTAATATTCTTTTTGAGATGTGGTGACCAGAAGTGAACATAGTATTCAAGAAGTGGACATACCTTTGGCTTATATAGAGGTATTATATTTACTGTCTGATTATCTATCCGTTTCTTAATGGTTCCTAACACTGTTGGCTTTTTTTCGCGTGACTTAAATCTGTTTTAATTTATCCATTTGTTCTACAACATATTCTGTTGATGCCTCAATCTGGGACAGTTCCTCATTCTTTTTAGATAACAAATCTATCTCAAGTATGGGACATACACTTACATCCTCTGCATTGAAGACTGATGCAAAGAATTCATTTGGCTTCTCTACAACAGCCTTGTCTTCCTTGACTATTCGTTTATCACCTTGATCACCACTGGCTCTTGTTTCTGATGTATTTAAAAAAAGAAAAGAAAAAGCTGTTTAGTTTTTGTCTTTTGCTAGTCGCCCTTCAAATTCTTTTTTGGGCTTCCTAATTATACCTTGACTTAACAGAGTTTGTTCCTTTCTATTTTCCTTAGTGGGATTTGATTTCCAATTTTTAAAAGTTGGCTTTTTATCTCCAAATGCCTCTTTTACTCTGTTTAGCCATGATGGCATTTTTAGTCCTATTTCATTTTTTTTTTTTTTAAATGTGGAGGTATAGATATAGTTTGAGCCTTTATTATGGTGTTTTTTAAGTTTTCATGCAGTTTGCAGGCATTTCAATCTTACGACAGTTCTTTTTAATTTCTGTTTAACTAGTTCCTCATTTCTGTATACATCACCTTTAAGTTAAATGGTTCTATGGTGTGTTATTTTGGTATTTTCTCCCTACAGAGATAAATTTAATTACATTATAGTTGCTAGTACTGAATAGTTGAGCTTTATTCCCCTCTTGGACAAGATCTTTTGCTTCACTTGGGACTAAATTGGGAATTGCCTCTCCCCTTCTACGTTCCAGGACTAACTGCTCCAAGAAGTAGTCATTAATTTATCTCTGTATCCCATCCTGAGGTGACATGTTCCTAGTCTATGTAGGGATAGATGAAACTCCATTATTACTGGGCTTTGTTTTATTAGTCTCTCTAATGTCTCTGAGTATATTTCACAATCACTGTCACCATCATGGTCAGGTGATTGTTAGTATGTTTCTATTGCTATACTCTTATTATTCGAGCATGGAATTTCTATCCATAGAGGTTGTATGGTCGAGTTTGTCATTTAATATTTTTGCTATATTTGATTCTATGCTTTCTTACGTATAGGGCCACTCCTCCACCAACATGACCTGTTCTGTCATTCCTATGTATTTTGTACCCTGGTATTATTGTGTCTCATTGATTATCATCATTCCACCAATTTCTGTGATGCCTTTTATTTCAGTATCCTCATTTAATACCAAGCACTCAAGTTCACCATCTTAGTATTTGGACTTCTAGCATTTGTGTACAGGCACTTAAAAAATCTTTCAATATTTAGGTGTCTGCCTTCATGTAATGTAACTGAATGGAACTCTCTTTTGCTTGACTTTCTCTTACGTTCCTACCTGTAATTTATCAGCTTCTGTCCTCTTCTCTTGAGGATATAGAATATCCCCTTTAATAAATCCTCCCCGAAGGGATGTGTCTGTCTGGACCGTGTGTTCCTCCACACATGTCAACACTCCCCTAAGCCTTAGTTTAAAAACTCCTCTATGAGCTTTTTAATTTTACATGCCGGAAGTCTGGTTCCGTTTTGGTTTAGGTGGAGGCCATCCTTCGTGTATAGTCTCATTTGTTCCTAAAATGTTCCCAATTCCTAATAAACCTAAATCCCTCCTACCAACACCGTCTGATCCATGCATTGAGACCATGCAGCTCTGCCTGTCTAACTGGACCTGCACATGGAACTGGAAGCAATTCAGAGAATAGTACCATGGAGGTCCTGGACTTGCATCTCTTGCCTAGTAACCTAAATTTGGCCTTCAGGACTTCTCTCCTACCTTTCCTTATGTAATTGGTGTCTACATGTACCACAACCACTGGCTCCTCCCCAGCACATAAGTCTGTCTAGATGTCTTGAGAGATGCACAACCTTCCCACTTGACAGGCAATTCATCAGGGAGTTCTCCCGGTCATCACAAACCCAACTGTCTATTTCTAATAAATCCCGCATTACTATTGCCTGTCTCTTCCAAATAACTTGGGGTCACTTCCCTCAGAGGAGGATCCTCAATGTGAGGCGATATCATGACATCATCTGAAAGGCAGATCCCCAACTATGGGAATGTTTCCCTCTGCTCCAGCTTTACATAGTCCTTCCCCAAGACTTTGATCCTCCTCTACAGCACAGAAGCTGCCAGATTAAGGGGTGGGACTGCTCTGCTGTGTCCCAGAAAGTCTCACCTATGTACTGCTGTCTTCCTTAGCACCTGCAGTTTAGCCACTCTGGTCTCATGAGCCCGTACGTGGTCTCTGAGGGCCATGAGCTCCTTGCACTAAATGCATACATACGCCACCTGCCTACAAGGCAGGTAATCATACATGCTGCATTCTTTGCAATAAACTGAATAGCCCCCACTCTGCTGCTGGACTTGTGCTTCACTGTTTTTACTCTTGCAGGATTTGGGGTTTTTTTGGCGGAAGGGTGGTTGTGTTTGTTTTCTGTGCGGAGGAGGGGATTGGAAGGGTCAGTTATTGGCCTAAGTTTTTAGAGAATATTTATTAGGTGTATCTGGCTTTTATGCTCCTGCTCTAATCTCCCTCCAAAAACTTTTTGCTGTCCTTGTTTGCTAGGTCCTCTAGTCGCTTAAGGGCTGGCTGTTCTCCCTGAGTTAGCCATGCCCCCTTGTCAAGAGATCCTAAAAGGATCAGGGCTCAATGGATGGCAGACTAACCCCTCACTAGGAAGCTGTCAGCCTAGGCCAGGGGTTGGCAAACTATGGCCTGCAAGGCAGATCCGGGTCAGGCTCCCGGAAGCCACAGCATGGTCCTGCTCCAGCCAGGGCATAGGGTCGGGGACTGTATCACATGGCTTTTGGAACCCACGGCATGGCCCCGCTCCAGCTCCTAAGTGCTCCAATGGTCCCCTCTGGCGCTCCAATAGGACCTGCAGGGGCGGTGCCTGCAGACGCGGAGGCGTGCAGAGCCACCTGGCTGCCCCACCACATAGGAGCTAGAGAAAGGGCATGCCACTGCTTGTGGGAGCTGCTTGAGTTAAGTTCCGCTGCACCCTTGAGCGTCTCCCCATGCACCAACCCTCTGTCCCAGCCATGGTCCTGTTCCCCAAACCCCTCGATCCCAGCCCAGAACACCCTCCAGCACCCCAAAACCCTCATTCCTAGCCCCACCCCAGAGCCTGCACCCCCAGCCAGAGCCCTCACCCCCCCCTGCACCCCACTCCCTCAGCCTCCACTCCTCCCGCACCCTGAATTCCTCATTTCTGGTCCCACCCCAGAGCTTGCACCCCCAACCAGGACCCTCACCCCCTCCTGCACCCCAACCCTAATTTTTTTGAGCATTCATAGCCCACCATACAATTTCTATTCCCAGATGTGGCCCTCAGGCCAAAAAGTTTGCCCACCCCTGGCCTCAGGTAACCACACTGCCTGCTAAATAGACCACATTATACACTTCAATCAAGAAAGCACACAACGGACAGATGTCAAACTCACCCCAAGGGTCACCTAGTCACTCCTCCTTCACCTGAAGAGAACTCCCTCTCAAAACTGCCCTGTTCATTACTCCTGTATTGGGGAACTCTCTGGCAATGTTATTGTTACAGTTCTGGGCTGATCTGATACCAGTGTTCCAGTGACAGGATGTGGATTCTCTAGGAATGACAATATCCTTGTTGAAATTCAGCATTATAGTACAAACTGGCTTACGAGCTTTTGATAAAATGTAAATAGTTCCAGAAAGGATTTGGTTTTTCTCAAATAGCCAAGTTTAGCTGTGACAACTTACTAAATTCTTTTAATACAATTAAAACTAACCCCACAAAAATGAATTTAAATTATAGTTTATCTCAGCCAGTTCATTTTAAAACAAGTTTTGTGTTTTATAAATGACAAGTGCAATAAGTAGTTGTCTTTGTGTGTTTTGGAGCAATGCAATACTTAAGCTATTTTACAAGGTGATACAAAAAACTTGAGTTACTGCAACAGCTGCACTGCCTGTTCTCCCGTGGCTTGATTTCCCTTTTTATCTCATTTTATACAACTGAAGACTTGTCAGCATTTGTTTCATGTAGTGCACTGGATTGAAAGCCCCTTAAAATGAACAGAGTAATGAGAGAAGGACTTCTAGAGTGAAGTTTTTCATTCCTTCGTTTCATAATATTCTGGGCTCAATTTTTGTCTTCACACACTCTAAACAGATCCCCTGGAAGTCAGTGGGAGTTGTATGTACATATTCAAGGGGACAGTTTTTTCTCTCTCAATTTAAAAACCTATTTAAGGATACAATCCCCACAAGATTCCTGTTCTTAAGGTCTCAAGCATTAGGAACTCCAAGCTATAAGATTTTTGGCTTTGAGGTACTAGCAGTGGAATACAATATACCTCTCTGCTCCTCAAAATCTTCCAGTTGTCTTCACTAGTCAAAGAAGGAGCTCACTTCAAGAGGTTCAACCAGATTTTCAGCCATCTATAAGCTTTTCTGCATGGCATAGCTAGAATGGAGAAAAAATTACTAAATCATTAGAATTGAAGTAGTGATTTTTAATTCAAAAACTCTGGAGAACTTTCTGTCTTCTTTTTAAACTTCTCAGCACTTACTGGAAAAAAGTATTAGAATTGATACCTTTGTTTCTAGTTAATGTACTATTTTTATAGTGTTGGTTACAGAAGGATACTTAAGGTATGTCTACACTGCAGTTAAAAACCCATGACCAGCCCGTTTCAGCTGACTCAGGCTCACATGGCTTGGAGTAAGTCTGTTTAATTGTGGCTCTGGGACCCTCCCCCTTCACCAGATCCGAGCGCCTGGGCTCCTGCCCACGCCAGAACATTTATGCCACAATTAAACAGCCCTTTAGCCTGGGCCCCGCTAGCCTGAGTCAGCTGACCCAGGCCAGTTGCGGGTTTTTAATGCAGTTTAGACATACCCTTAGGCCCTGTCTAGACTAAGATTTAAGTGGTGAAATGTTACATCGAGTTACATGGCTGAATTGCTAACAGGCTCTAGAACTCAGAGTCAAAACAGTTGTACTTTAGAATGTGCTGAACTGGTCAAGGTAAAGCGTTTAATTCAACCACTTGAGCATGTTCTAAAGTATAGTTGCTTTGTCTTGATTAGAGTTGTAGAAGCTGTTAGCTATTCAGTGGGATTAACTTGGTCTGTCACAGGGGTCAGCAACCTTTCAGAAGTGTTGTGCCGAGTCTTCATTTATTCACTCTAATTTAAGGTTTCGTGTGCCAGTAATACATTTTAATATTTTTAGAAGGTCTCTTTCTATGTCCATAATATATAACTAAACTATTGTTATATGTAAAGTAAATAAGGTTTTTAAAATATTTAAGAAGCTTCATTTAAAATTTAAATTAAAATGCAGAGTCCCCCAGGCCAGTGGCCAGGACCCGGGCAGTGTGAGTGCCACTGAAAATCAGCTTGTGTGCCTCCTTCGGCACACATGCCATAGGTTGCCTACCCCTGGTCTATCATATCACTTTTAAATTTTAATCTAGACAGGGAATAAAATTGCAGTTTGACTCTGGGATTGACTGCTTTGTAGATAACTTGAGTGTTGCTACTAACTCGAGTTACATCCACGCACACACAAGCTTTCAACTCAAGTTATCTGGCCTGTCAAGGATATAGGCTAAAACTTGCATTAGCACATCTTGTCAGCTGCTCATACAGATACTCTCTGCGGTAATAAAATTGCTCTGTGTTGTGTGAGTGCTGTTTCACAGGCCTGGTCTACACTACGCGTTTAAACCGATTTTAGCAGCGTTAAACCGATTTAAAGCTGCACCTGTCCGCACAACGAGACCCTTTATATCGATATAAAAGGCTCTTTAAACCGGTTTATGTACTCCTCCCTGAGGAGAGGAGTAGCGCTGAAATCGATATTACCATATCAGATTAGGGTTAGTGTGGCCACAAATCGACGGTATTGGCCTCCGGGCGGTATCCCACAGTGCACCACTGTGAACGCTCTGGACAGCAATCTGAACTTGGATGCAGTGGCCAGGTAGACAGGAAAAGCCTTGCTAACTTTTGAATTTCATTTCCTGCTTGCCCAGCGTGGAGCTCTGATCAACACAGGTGGCAATGCAGTCCCACATCCAAAAGAACTCCAGCATGGACCATATGAAGATACTGGATCTGACCGCTGTATGGGAGACAAATCTGTTCTATCGAGCTCCGTTTCAGAAGACGAAATGGCAAAGCATTTGAAAAAAATCTCTAGGCTACGATACAGAGTCCACAGACAGTGCTGCGTGACAAGCGTAATGGAAAGCCAAAGAATCAAATGGACGCTCATGGAGGGAGGGAGGGGTACTGAGGACTCTAGCTATCTCACAGTCCCCAGCAGTCTCCAAAAAGTATTTGCGTTCTTGGCTGAGCTCCTAATGCCTGTAGGGTCAAACACGTTGTCCGGGGTGGTTCGGGTATAGCTCATTAATTTACCCTCCCCCCGCCCCGGTGAAAGAAAAAGGGGAAAAAAATCGTTTCTTGACTTTTTTCAATGTCCCCTATGTCTACTGCATGCTGCTGGTAGACACAATGCGGTGCCGCAGTAAACAGCAGTATCCTTCTCCCCTCCCTCCCCTCCCCGGTGGCAAACGGTATGATATGATGCATCTGTCGTCATCATCACCATGAGTGCTCCTGGCTGGCCTCAGGTGAGGTCGGCCGGGGCGCCTGGGTAAAAATAAGTAATGACTCCCAGTCATATCCCAGTAGATGGTACAGAACGGCTGGTAACCGTCTTCATCGTAACAACTGGGGGCTGAGCTCCATCAGCCCCCATCCCTTTCATGTGAAGAAAAGATTCTGTACTGCCTGGACTATCATAGCAGCAGGATGCTGGGCTCCTCATCTCTCGCACCATTTAATGCCCTGCCTGGACTCATCATAGCAGCTGGAGGCTGCCTCCCCTCATTTTATCTCACTAACAAGTCGGTGTTTCTTATTCCTGCATCTTTAATTATTCATCACACAAATGAGAGGACACTGCAACAGTAGCCCAGGAGGGTTGGGGAGCGGAAGCAACAGGTGGGGTTGTTGCAGGGCACCCCTGATGCATGTAGCTCATCATTTTCTGCGGGATCTGACACGGAGTGGCTGTGCTCTCTGCTTCATCTGGTACACTGGTTCTCTAGTACACTTGCACCATATCTAGGCAGGACTGACTCTATTTTTAGATACCAGAAAGGAGGGAAATAACCCAAGGAGTCATTCCAATTTTGTCTTGTGCCCCGGCTGACCTCAGCCAGGGGTACCCATGACAGCGCAAGATGGTACAGAACGACTGATAACTGTCATGTCATTACAATTTACAAGGGCATGGCAGACGGTACAGAACAAAACTGATAACGTCTCTGCTATTTGCAAAGGCAATGAAATGCTGCTGTGTAGCACTGCAGTACCGCCTCTGTTTGCAACATCCAGTAGACGTAACGATGACAGTAAAAGGAAAACAACAAACAAAAAAAAAGCTGAACGGGCTCCATGTTTGCCGTGCTAATGGCGCCTGCCCAGGGCAATCCAGGGAAAAAGGGTCAAAATGATTGTCTGCCATTGCTTTCACGGAGGAAGGAATGAGTGAAAACATTTACCCAGAATCACCACGACACTGTTTTTGCACCATCATGCATTGGGTCTCAACCCAGAATTCCAGTGGGTGGGGGAGACTGCGGGAACTATGGGATAGCTACAGGATAGCTACCCACAGTGCAACGCTCCAGAAATTGACGCTAGCCTCTGACCATGGACACACACCACCGAATTAATGTGCTTAGTGTGGCCACGTGCACTCGACTTTATACAATCTGTTTTACAAAACCGGTTTATGTAAAATCGGAATAATCCCGTAGTGTAGACATACCCACAGTGTAGCTGCTCAAGATAGGCTAACTTAAAAGGAGTTAACTCTAGGGTGACCAGGTGTCCCGATTTTATAGGGACAGTCCCGATATTCAGGGCTTTGTTTTATATAGGCGCCTATTACCTTCCACCCCCATCCCGATTTTTCACACTTGCTGTCTCGTCACCCTAGTTAACTCCATTAGGTACACTCAAAGTAACTGTGATTACTGTTGAAGACCTAGCCTGTGAAAAAATGCTTATTAACCAATAGATCCATTCCCTCTACATGATTACTTATGAGTTCTTCTGCTGTGTTTCAGAATTGTACACCAAATATCAATCACTTATATCTGTGTAAGATTTTTGAAGTCATTGGGTGTTTTACAGGTGTCATGGAAGACACTATTTGAAGACACTGTGATTGAAGAAATACTAAAGGAAACATAATTTGGCTTGGAGAACCTTTTCTTCTATGTACTGGTACACTAAAAGGGAACCTCAAGCTGGTTTGTCAGTTCTCGCAAGAAAAAAAAATCTTGTAATTGAAAATGTTTGATATGAACTTTACTTAGATCATGAACACGGAACCCTTAGAGTAGAGCCACACTTTATACTTTCCAGAATACCTTTGTTTCAGGTATCGTGCTATATTTTTTTGTGAAACTGACATAAGACATCAGATTACAGAAACTTTTTATTGTAAAAACCCTTGTAATTAAACAGGTTTTTGCTTAGTTTGTAGTTAATTATTAAATATTATTACTTGGAGCCCCTTCCTCTTCTCTGAGTGATTGGGGTACTGAGAAAAATTATTTTAATAAGGTAAAGCTACAATACCCAAAACATGAGATCCCAAGTCCAAAAAAATCCCTCTGTACTTCTGACCTCCTTTTGCTTCATTCCCTCCCTCGCTTTCCATCATGAACCTATAATCTTTATTTAGACCATAATTTTTTCGCTGCTGTTTGTAGGTGCTCCTGACCCAACAGCAGGTGCTAGCATAGATGATGAAAACTGTTGGCACTTGGATGAAGAACAAGTCCAGGAGCAAGTTAAACTCTTCCTCTCCCAGGGTGGATACCATGGATCAGGGAAGCAGCTCAATTTGCTTTTTGCAAAGGTAGGGGTTACATTTGGGTCTCCTTCCTTTTTGTTTTCCTCTGTCAAGCCCATATTTGATTAATTACTGAAAATGCAGTCATTTCTAAACCAATTTAACCCTTATTAATACAGCATTATGTTACTTAGAATTCTCCATCAATGGAGCATAACTTGATGTGCCTTAAAATCTGCTTGTTTATCATAACCAGCTTTTTTTCCCCAAAGTTTTGGAGAACTGTGTGTGATATTCTTGGGGCATACATTTTAATGTAAGTCTAAATTTCTTGTGGAAAAACTATTCAGAACAGAAATTGCAGTGGGACATTAACAGTGATCTAAAATCATTTTTACTGTTGAACAAACTCAGTGTAGTCAAGTTCTCATTTAAAACTTTTGACAATGAGATTTTTTTTTTTAATAGTGTATGTGTCTCAAAGAGGGAGGAGGAGTGAAAGCATAAACTTCAGTATTTCACTAGTATTATGTAGCTTCTTTTTTCAAGCTTGTATTAAAAGACCTTTTTTGTTTCCTAGGTGCGAGAGATGTTAAAGATGAGAGACTCTAATGGCGCTCGCATGTTGACATTGATAACGGAACAGTTCATGGCTGACCCTCGTCTGTCGCTTTGGAGGCAACAAGGCACTGCAATGACTGACAAGTATAGGCAACTCTGGGATGAACTGGGTAAATGCAAAGAATTAAAATTATATGCTGTGTACATATATGTTTCATAGATTCCAAGGCCAGAAGAGACCCTTGTGATCATCTAGTCTGACTTCCTGTGTATCACAGGCCATCATTCCTAGAACATGGCTTTTAGAGAACCTCTAATCTTAACTTAAAAATCAGCAATGATGGAGAATCCACAACATTCCCTGATAAATTATTTCAATGGTTAATTGCCCTCATTGTCAAAAATGTACACCTTATTTCCAGTCTGCATTTGTCTATTTTCAACTTCCATCCATCGGATGATGATGTTATACCTTTCTCTGCTAGACTGAAGAGCCCATTGTTACTTCTCTTTGTTAGGCTCAAGGAGCTCAATGTATTTAGATTATCACTATAAAGCATGTTTTCTAGTCCTTTAATCATTCCCTTGGCTCTTCTCTGAACCTTCTCCAATTTATCAACATGTTTCTTGAACTGTGAGCATCAGAACTGGAGAGAGTATTCCAGCAGCAGTCACACCGGTGCTAAATACAGAGGTAAAATAACCTCTCTACTCCTCAAGAGTCTCCTGTTTATGCACCCCAAGATCACATCAGCTATTTTGGCCACAGCATCACACTGGGAGCTCATGTTAAGCTGATTATCCACTGTGACCCCCAAATCTTTTTCAGAGTTAGTGCTTCCCTGAATAGAGTCCCCTTTCTTGTAAGGATGTCCTAAATTCTTTGTTCCTAGATGTGTATATTTACATTTAGCTGTATTAAACCATATATTGTTTGGTTGCACCCAGTTTAGCAAGCAATCCAGATCACTCTGAATCAGTAATCTGTCCTCTCCATTATTTACCACTCTCCCAGTTTTTGTCATTTGCAAACTTTATCACAGATTGTTTTATGTTTTCTTCCAGGTCACTGATAAAAATGTTAAATAGATTAGGGCCAAAAACTGATCCCTGCAGGACCCCACTGGAAACACTCCCACTTGATGACTATACACCATTTACCATTACATTTTCAGGCCTATCAATTAGCCAGTTTTTAATCCATTTAATATGTGCAGTGCTAATTTTATATCATTGTAGTTTTTTAATCAGAATGTCTTGTGGTACCAAGTTAAATGTCTTACAGAAGTCTAAGGAATGAAGGAAGAATTGGACATTTAAAAAAGTCAGGCTTATTAGGATACTCTATAAAACTGAAACTGGTGGTCTCTGTAGGCTTAAGTGTTCAATTTAGAAGGGACTGGAACTGTTGTGAATTTCTGGTATACAGCGAGGGGTAGAAATGGCAGCTTGGACATCTTGACTTGATGGCGAAACAAAGCAGCTTTTGCTAAAGAAAAGGACATATGCTTAATTGAAAGTAACAATTTAGCTATATTTAAAACTAGACGAATGCATACTTTGTTGCTTATGTAGGTTGAGCTAGTAGGTGCTGGGAAGGGCTATCCTGGAACCGGCTATCCTGGAACCTGTCGCAATTTTACAGGATACTGCAGCTAAATCTATATTGTAATAAATTGTCTAAGTCACCACTCCTCTTCTCTTCATTTTAAGTTTCATATCAGCAATTTCCTCTGGACTGTGCTCATTTAATGCTACAGGCAGAAGATCCTGAGCAGTTGCATTGTGACATCAGATATAACTCAGGCCTAGTCTGCCCTTAAAAATTAGATTGCCCTTGCTATGTTTAGTTTGGAAAAGAGAAGACTGAGAGGGGACATGATAGCAGTTTTCAGGTATCTAAAAGGGTGTCATCAGGAGGAGGGAGAAAACTTGTTCACCTTAGCCTCTAATGATAGAACAAGATGCAATGGGCTTAAACTGCAGCAAGGGAGATTTAGGGTGGACATTAGGAAAAAGCTCCTAACTGTCAGGGTAGTTGAACACTGGAATAGATTGCCTAGGGAGGTTGTGGAATCTCCATCTCTGGAGATATTTAAGAGTAAGTTAGATAAATGTCTATCAGGGATGGTCTAGACAGTATTTGGTCCTGCCATGATGGCAGGGGACTGGACTCGATGACCTCTCGAGGTCCCTTCCAGTCCTACAGGCTATGAATCTATGTTGTGAAAAATTTTGTGCCTTGAGTGCTGTAGTTAGGTCAACATAACCCCAGGCGTAGATGCGGCTAAGTCTTCTGTCAGCCTAGCTACTGCCTCTCAGAGAGCTGGATTAACTACAAAGATAGAAAAACTGCTTCCATTGATATAAGAAGTGTCTAGTCTGTGGCTGTCGTGTAGTCATACCCTGAGTCAGTCATTACTTTCTAAGTAACCCTAATCCTCACCCTGCTGCCTGCGTTGGCCATGTCACCCCTTGACAGTGCCCATCTGGTGCTGCAAATAGAAGAATCTCTTTGCCTGAAGCACCAAGTGGGGGCATTGTGTAGATGAATTATAACTGTTTTGTCAAAGGTAAAATGATCTTGTCTGAAGCAGTCATGGTGTGTGTGGGCCGTCACAGTGGAAATCTCCATCCTCACTTCTAATTAGGCATGATAGCTCCTGATCTGATGCAGTCTCCTCTACTTTGGTTCTGAACCCATGCACACCCTCTATCAAGGCACCTCAGTCCTGACCTGCAGTTTTATTTGCTGACTCAACCAATGTTATTGAAGTATGCAGATGACCTGGAGTGAATGGTGAGTGGCTGAGTTACCTCTATGTCACAGTACTCCTCTATGTGTAGCACCAAATGGGCAGAGTGTGGAAATCAGGCTTTTCCAATTTTCTGCTTGTCACCAAAATCAATAGAGCTGTTCCTACTGATGCCTAGAATGTTCCCTGAAATTTTGGAGTTGATCAGACTGTACTTCCTCATAGTCTTAACCTGCTGACATGTGGACTTTACAAACTGCCTTGTTTTCACTAGGGGTTTCACTAGGGTTAAGAATACACTTGTTGTTTCATAGTGAAGACACAGACCTGAGAGAGAGAGATGAGCATTGAAGAAGACAAGGGTATTAGGAAGCCCAAAGGAAAAACAGTGATCCGCAGAATGAAGAGCAGGGTGATACTGAGGACCAGCTATTTGTTTGTGCGACAGTGGCAAGGGAGATCTCATACAGATGCTCAGGGGTAACAAATTTGATTGTATCTCCTGAAATCAGAAGCATGTCTGATTCTTTCTTTTCCTCTAGGCATGCTATATATAAGGGTAAAACAACATATTTACCTTTTGTCTGCTCAGAGTGATCTGCTTTGAGAATGGTATATACAAATTAGAATTTTTCCCTTAAATCTATGAAGAAAATACTTGCAGTGGTGTTAATCACAGTCAAATTTTTTTTTAATATTGTATGTTAATTAAGCTCTTGATTATTTCATGGGGTAAATAATGCTTTTGTATTGTAGTTATGAAAGACTTCAGCACATGTACAGTGTGAGTATGGGTTCTGTTTAATAAAGAGTTGCTTAATTTTGTAGCCTACCAACCATTAGGCATATGGACATTTTTTCAGTTTTATTTTGGGCATATTTTTTTAAGCTTATTGTAATAAGCTTCATTCTGTGACTGGATTGATCCTTTCATAAAAACTTAACCAATGCTTCCTGCAATGCAGTGGGCACTTGCATGGTAATTGGAATAAGAAGTTAGACAGGAGACAGAGAGTCTGTTCCCATTCAAGTCTTTAGTAAAACTCCCCTAGACTTTAGCAGAAGCAGGATTGTGCCTTAAGTTTGGAGGTGTTGGGCAAGACAATTTTTATTATCCTGGCATCCATTGTGAGGCTAGCATCATCCAAAGGAGATGATACAGTGCACTGGAGCGGTCACACAAGTAATTTCTAATTTGGAGGTCTAGAATTAAGCAGCGCGCTGTGTTTAAAAACAATTAAAAGGAATATAATGAAAACAAACTCGTGAAGGAGGGTCTCCAGCGTAACTAAAATATGTTCCATTAGAGATGTCAGGATTACAGATGTAGCATGTTAAGATTAGAGTTATTTACTTCTGTTGATGCTAGAGAGATTGATAGTGCCTATAGTGATTTGTGTGAATCATTACACTCATATGTTCAATACATCCCACCTGCTACAATGGCACATAGATAACCTTTTCAAAGTTCTTAGCTGGAATAATGTTCTTTAAATGGTACCTCAGTAAAATACCACATGCTGATTTTAGAAAGTTTAACCCTCAATTATCATTGATCAGAACTGAGAAATTGCGGCATTATTAATTAGGATATGAACCCCTTTGGTCTGCCATTAAATCACATTGATAAAATAGAGGAATATTGAGATGATTATAATCCCCTGAAGTAAAAGTCTGCCAGTGCCTGTTGCACTGAGTACTCTGATTTCAATAAAAGGTCAGTCAGCCCTCTTTCTGCTCTGAAAAAATTATCTCTATCCGTAGGTTAAAAAGTCCCTTCAGTTTGACTTCAGTAATAATTCTTTAATATTCATCCATCAAAAATTAAATATAAGTTGCTTCTGAGCTACGAAAGTGAAAAGATTTTCTTTCTTAATAAAAGGGGGAAATTTGACTTTGTGCCCCAGCCCAGGGATCACATTGCTGCAAGGCTTTGCTTTGGAATTAAATGCTGAGCACTGCCAGATGCCAGGCATCGAGAAGAAGCTGAGTTTTGTCGGCAAATGGGATCTGCAAGTTAATTGGTGTTTTCTGCAGGCTTCTGGCTGTGAAATGAAATTGGAAGCCCTTTAGCCACATGGATAATACAGGACCTGAATACAAATGTCACATGTCACCATCAGGGCCCACTGTGAGACAATAGTGTTCCCACTCGAACACTACGCCATTACAGATCATTTAAATATGGGGATTACATTTAAACTAAAAGCCCCATTTGCCTTTTACTGCAATTTAAATGTCCTCTTAGCAAAAGCTAAGTGACAAATTAAATGAAAAAAGTGCCCACATTTTTAAAGCTGTAATGCAAAACAACCTTTTATTGCTTCTCATGTGCCACGAATGAATCATTATACTTGTCAACCCTAAACCAAGCCATAATTGGAGCAGCTACTGTTATCAAAGTGGGGCCGCTCTTGTGACAGTTTAATAAAGCTGAAACTGTTAAATTAAATCCCAGATGCTTAATCTGATGAAAGCAGTCAAGTAGAAGAATCCAAGACAAGTATCTACTACTTGGTGGAGTGATGGAGCCCAACAGCTTGTCAACACGTAGATTACAGGATCAGATTTTTTTCTGATCTCCCATTTTCAGTATCTTTTTCCACCCACTTGCCTGCCTTTGCAGTAAAGAAACTTCACACAATTTGCATGTTTCAAAACAAACATTTCTAATAGATTTTTCCCCCCACTTTGATTTTTAAAACAATATTTAGTTCACTTTTTTAAATGAAAAAAAAATAGTTTCTAATGGAACCAAAGGCACGATAGCTCTCCACATGTGCCCTACCCCAGGGAGGAGGGTCTGCCAAGGAGGTTCTCGCTCTAAGACAGGACAGTGGCTATTCAGTTAATTTAAGATGCTGAGATTTTACTTATTTGGATTTGCCTTTTCCATACTATAGCTCTAATCTTTGAGGTACTCTTTAAATGCCCTCAGTTCTCATTGACATCAGCAGGAATAGGGGTTGCTCTCAAGGTCTTGTTGTATTAGCCCCACACTCACCTACCCAGTTGAACCACTATGCACTGACTAATATTGCTAAATGTGAAGCATTCTTGTGATGTCACTGAGTCCTACAACAGTATAAAGCCTTCCTGGGAGACACCTCTGAAATCTCTTTGATTGTACCTAGTGGAAGGGCTGCTCCTGCACATGTATCTCTTGTGTGGCAAGAATTTTGTTGTCTCCTTGCCTAATGGATTAGCCCTTAAATGAATTTTTACTCATGGAAACTGCTATTGTATGCTCAAGACGAGTTAAGATTTTTAAAAACTTTTGATATGCTGTAATTAAACTAAATTGTATTCATATTAACATTCTGTTAATATTCTTATGTCAATTTTATCAACCATAGTGGTACATAATATATTATTTTTTTTTATATTATGAATGATTAGGAAGACTGGCTAACTTGAAGTTAAAAATCTTGTATGAATTCAGATCACGTGGAGAATTGTTATAACATATTTGTGCTTTTTTTAATGCTTGTTTTCAAATTCTTATTTTTTGAGTAAATTTGTCCTCCCAATCTGAAATTTAATTTAAACCCACGATCGTTAGAGGTTGTAATTAGTTAGGATTTAATTACTATTTTATTCTGGGGAAACAGTTTTTTCAAGGTGTTAAATAACATTTTCCTGTCTTTGAAACTACTTTCATGTATTCTGAGAGAATCTTTGTATTCTAATCTAGGACATATCAAGTTTTGATTTTTTTTTTTCTTAACCTAAATAAACTAAATAAAAATCTGGAAGTAGAAGAATGGAAGGCCTTTAGTGACTCTTCACTTTGCAGTTACAGAAAATAAATTGTACGGGGCATGCCAGCTATTTCAAACAGATGATCTCTGCTCAGTACTTCATAATAAGACGAAACAGCTAAGGTTCCTGCCAATATGCCCAAGAGAAATTCCTTCTTGACCCCAAATTTAGCAACTACTTAAATGCTGCCATGAACAAGATTTACCATGGCTAAATAGTCATTCCAGTTCTTGTTTTTCTGCAGCTGCGTATTGAAAGGTCACTACTATCTTTTGGGGTTTTTTTGTTAAGGTACATGTACACTGCAGAAAGATTCCGTTTCCCCCATGTATTTCATAGTATTGTTAAAATGGACAGATGTAGGCCATAATTTCCAAGCCTGAGTGCCTAAATTTAGTTGCCTAAGTCCTTATTTAGGCACTGAATTAAAAGTGACTTTATTTTTCCAAAGGTGCAGGGCATCTGAAGCTCCTGTTGACATTTACATCCTTTGAAGTCCATAAGCGTTGTAAGTGCCCAGCACCTTTGGAAAATAAGGATACTTTTAATTAGGTGCCTAACTATGTATTTAGGCAACTAAATTTAAGCACTTGAAAGTAGACTGTGAAATTCATAAATTCCTAAGGTGGTCAGGTGCCGTTATAGTATACTCGGCTCATCGTCTTCTCTTGACCTTTTACATTGGTGTTGCTTCCTTTCTCTTATTTATAATGCAGTATTTGGTACAGCATAGCATCCTTTTGGCCAGTTTTAACTGCAGTTGAACAAAGTGCTAACATGAATTCATAAATCCCTTTTCACTGTTAATACGTTGCAGACGTTACCCACCACTAAACTGGTTGTCTTGCAATTTTTTTGGATTAAAAAATCTGCACGTCATATGCACTTCCATTAAACTATATCAGCCGTTTCACAGAATATTACACTAACATGTATAAATGTGTCCTAGATTGATTTATGCTGTTTAAAGTACTAAACTAACTATTTCTGACTTTAGTGTCATAAACAAATTTTGCCACTTGAAAGGCATAGCTTTGGATGACGTCTTTTATGAGAAATTGAACAGCAGTGGCTCTACACAGCATCTCAGTTGTGTGTGAAACTTCTCTTCTTTGTGGCTTTGTCATTACCTTTTGCTTCTGCTATTTGTTATCCAGTTCATATATATGTTATGTTCAAACTGACTGTTGTTAAATCAAGGGTTTGTGGCTCTAACAAGTGTTTGGAAGCTTCAGCTTAAACTGATTTTCAGACACATTAGACTTTTTGTCTCCTGTGACTACAGGATGGCATTATGACTGTTTGGGTTCCCTAGCTATACTTTTCCTTGCCTTAAAATGTTTAGATTTCTCTAAGTTTAATCATACCTCAAGTTGCCTGGGTTTGGAATGCTTTTATTTTAGGGGGCAATGATGTAATTATAACATGCCCGTGATATTTTTTTGCCCTTAATTAGTGATATGTATTAACTTTTAATTCCAGTTTAACATAGGCAGTTCCCAGATAAGAGATTCTCTAATTTAAAAAGTTCATATATAAACACTAAACAAAAAACACAAAATGTTGCTGTCTGGGTTGTATGTTAAGTGAGTAAAATATAATATCAATCTTAATTTTTAATTTTTTAAAAATTTTTAGTAGCACATTCACCAGCACGTTTTGGATACTTTACCCTGCTCTGGAGCAGCCCAAATCAGCCAGAATGAATTGGCAAGTTTCTCTCCACTTCACTGAACTGTAGAAGTCAGAACATCACTTCCTATTTTTCCTCTTTCTGTTGCTTATGTCTGGTGCAACACATGGTTCTCAAAAATTCTTAGATTAATGATAATGTTTTGCTCGAGTTCATCATAACTAAAAATTTCTTCTTCAGCAGAGGGTCATAAATAATGTGCTAATACAGAGAATTCTGTGAATAACTGCCTTTTTTCAAAATGGCTATTGGGTCCTATTGATCCCATTGGGAGTGAAGCCTGGATGGCCTTGAGAAAGATGGAGCGCACCTACATTTCCAGAGACCAGTTTCCTTTCACTTTCATTGGGAACAACGGAAAGCAGTGACTATCTTGAAAGAGGGCATCTTAACTGAGGGCATTTGTGTCCGCAGTTCTAGTAAGACAATAGGCGATGGTAGCCTTTTTGAAGTAAGGATGGTTCTTTCAGTTTTGTGTAATAGAACAGCATTTGTCAGACCCTGCTGAAGAAGCAGCTTTCAGTTATGAAAAATAATGGCAGAAACTACTATTTCTTACCGTGAACAATATTATTGAAATTAATGTGCAGTATTTCTGTGAATGGTTTATTTATTTATTTGCTATTTGGGAAGTTCAGAGTCTGTGTTCCATTAAGATTATCCAGGACCTAACAAAAAAAGCTAGATGATGGATGCTAAATTTCTTCAGAAACCCATTTTAAAATACTTTTAGTTCCTAAACAAATTAACTGATTAACTTGTAAATTTTCCTGAAAATTCATGGTGTACTCAGAGTAAGTGCTGTAATTTTGAGGATATGTTGTAATACTCCTTTTATAACTAAGTGGTTGAATCCCTGCTTCAAGTGAAAAACTAATTTCATCCATCTCTGAGACCATGACCAATGCTTCCATAATTAATTGCAGAATTTGACTTGTGACTGAAATTAGTTGCTGACCTATATTTCATAGAGCACACTTTTTTCTGTTTTTTTTTTTTAAAGCATAAGAATAACATGAGCTAACGTCTAATCTTCTGATATTACCCCCAGTAAATACCAGAGAAAGTAGATTATACATGCCTATAGAGTAGGGTGATCAGATAGCAAGTGTGAAAAATCATGACCCTTTTTTGAGGGGAGGGAGGAGATAATTGCCTATGTAAGACAAAGCCCCTAACATTGGGACATCTGGTCACCCTACTATGGTGTGGTTGCATCTTCAATGAGTTCTGGTATTCTGGGATCCAAGGCATTAGGCCGTAGTGATTTTATTCAGGTCCCTTCTTGTTGAAGAGTACTAGAATCCCATCCCATGACAGCTATGGGAATACTATGCCCAGTTCTCACGTACACAATTCAAGAAGGATATAGATAAATTGGAGAGGGCTCAGAGAACGGCCATGGGAATGGTTAAAGGATTAGAAAACATGCCTTGTAGAGAGATTCTAGGAGCTCAAAGAGAAGGTGAAGGAGTGACTTGATCATACAGTCTATAATACCTTCACAGAGTAGAGAAATTTGATAAGTTACCTGATAAAGGTATAGGAAGATTCAATGGCTGGAAGTTGAACCTAGACAAATTCTGACTAGAAATAAGGTATGTATTTTTAAAAGTGAGGGTTAATATTACCATTGGAACAAATGACCAATGATTGTGGTGGATTTTCCATCACTGGCAATTTTTAAATTGATTGGATGCGTTTCTTAAAGCTGTATAGTAGTTCAAATGGAAATTAATTCAGGGAAGTTCTAAGGTCCTGTGTTTTATGCAGAACAGCCAAGATGATCACGGTGGTCACTTATGGCTTTGTGATCTGTAGGTATATCTACATGTATGGCAGAGTGTCAAGTACAGACCCGGCACACCCAGCTAGCCTGGGTATAAATTGCAGTGTAGACTTTGAGGCACTGCTTAGGTGAGTAGAGTGCCCTTCCCACCTGAACCTCAGGATACATACCCTGCCTGGCTCTCTGTACATGCTCAAGCAATGCGTCCCATGTCTACACTGCTATTTTGAGCAGCGTAGTGTCCTGCTGTCTCCCGTCTACCAGAGCCTTTCACTGCTGCCTGTAGCTGCACACCACAGTGACAAGTGTGGATACAGCCTGCTTTTCACTGCAGTATATAGCTACAGCTGTAGTGTCTGTACTGTACATGTTGCCATAGATGAGGCTTATGTGAATGTGTGGTGATGTGTTTCAGCTATGTAAGCATAATGCTGGTCATCAAGCTGTTTTTCTTGTCCTCTCCCTCTATGCATCTTAGTGATTTTATTTGAGTGTACTTATCCTTCTTTAATGTGACTATATTTTCAAAAAACGTCTTTTATTTCAGCAACAACTCCCTTTCAGTTCTTGTGGTCAAACCCCTTGTCCCTCTCATCTCAAGAAAGTTGAAATGCTATAGAAAAAATTGAGTTGTTTAACGTCCCTGTGAAGTAGTGCAATACAGCTGTATGATCTATTCATAGTGAACAATTTATCTGACTAATTTTGCTCTTTTTCGTTTTGAAAATGCTCTGCAAGCATGTTGTAGTTCTTAAAATTTTATTTGTAATTGTTAAACTGTTCAGAAGAAATATTTAGTCTATGCTTTGTCAGAACGAGAATCCCATTTGCTGTTCACAACTTAACTGTGACCATAAGTAATTATTTGAATTTATTATGGGAATAATTAAGGTATATATTTAAAAAAACAGCCATGAGCAGTTTAGTGAAAGTTTTAATACCCATTTGTTTGCTCTAGTATTAACAATGCTGTTACCTTTCATTTCCAAACGTTCAGAATAAACTATCATGAATGCTAGAAAAGTAAACCAGTGGGTTTCTTTGAAAACACCTGGTGTTTTCTTCCAGCTCTGTAGATAAAATTATTCCTCTTGTTGTATTAATGATGAAAATGAATAATTATTTGTAAGGAATCAGAAGTATGGCCCTTAACTGAGATTTGATGGACGTAACTAGTTTATGTCCTGAGGAGATGACAATCTGTAGTCCTGATCTTGAAAACTGCTTTGCTTGAGTGGAACCCAGCACCTGTGCAGAGCCCCATTGGTATAGTCAGTGGGGCTCCACGCAGTCACAGTAGTTTGCAGGCTAAGAGCCTAAACTAGGTATAATTTGGTAAGGGATGACAGAACAAAAAAAAATAAAATAAAAAAAAACAGAGGACAAGGGGTACAATAACAAATCATGAGATGCATTTTTGTTTTCATCTTCTTAATGTATTAAAATTTGAGGACACTGAAATTGAGGCTGGCATGAAAGTTAGTATTAAACCTACTTTATATATGCACAGAACAGTTCAGTGACTTGTGCAAGGGTCAATGAGTGAGTGTCAGAGCTGAATATAGAATTCCGATGCCCATTTCTCTGCACTAGAACACACTTGCTCCCATGACATTGGAAATGTTGGTTTTTTAATGTAACAGTCTTGGGAGAGAAGGAAGTAAGTCAAGGAACTAGAAATCTGTTCATTTTGCCCCCTTATGGTACACCTGTGCTCCCCCTAACACACATACAGATTTTAGTGTGCAGAATATATCAATGCTACAGGTAATCTATTGCATTAATCAGCCAGCTAGTGGGAAATGCATGGGGAGTGATTATACTATCATACACAATACAATCAGCATGAAGCACTTGTCAAGGCCAATACATCAAAGTTTAATTTAGTAATAGAATGAATTAGAGCAAAATGAAACATTCTGTTCTCCAAGAAACACAACACCCATTGCAGGTTCTTTCTGAAGGCTCTGTAGAAAAACCAGAGTGCATTAAGGAATTGTTTTTATGAATAAAATTGCTGCTCAGATTTGACTGAATACTGCGAGTACTTCTCCTTGGGGTTCTTATGATAGAGTAAGCACTTCAATACAATACTCTCCATCTTCACTATTCTATATAAAAACAGCTGTTTAATTGGATCATTCTCCAGTGGGGCTTCTGAATACTTTTTTTCTAATAGAGACCTCTTATTGCATGTAGGAAGGAGGTGGTTTTATCAGTGACTGTAGGGGATTTGCCCTTGAGGATGGGGGAGTAGTACACACTAGACTTCCTTCTGTTATTTTGCTAACTGTCTGGTTGCTGTTCCAATGCGGGTATTATGTGTTTATATAGAAGTTTTGGATTATAAAGTTTATATAATGCTGTATAGTCATTTTACATTGTGAAACATCTAAACAGATTTCGTATCTTAACAGCCACTTTTGACATTATAGCCTTTAACATAAAAAGGCTAATGAGTTCAATTTTCTAAACATCCACGTGGCATATATGTAACACCTAAATGTTCTAAATCAATACTTCCATAATAGAATCACATAGGACAAAATGAGGTATGATGACATGTATGCAACAAATGGTGACTCAATGTGGCTGACCTAATTCCACTGTGCAATAGCCACTCTTACCCAAAGAAAACTGATCCAGACAGTTAACAACAGTGAAAATTCTAAATGTGGCTACTCTTGTAATCTGAGTTGACTGCTTTTGAAATTTGGTTCTTAAATGAAAATTTGTTGTGCTAGCATAAAAACTTTGTAATTTTTTATAAACAGCAACTTATGTGCAGATACAATGTATATTTTAATTTTACAAATGAGTGACTTGATTTAAATAAACATTTTAATACAAAATTCCACCAGGCTAAGGCCTTATACCAAGTTTCAACCTGTAGCAACCTATTACGGTAGTGTTATAAACCACTGAAAATGGTTATTGTGAAAATGCTGAGACAAGCTTAGCTATATACCATCATTGACAGGGCATCATTATACTTTTAGAGAAAGCAGATTTCTTTTGACTAATATAATCAGTCTTGAATTGTAGGCTGAATCTTCAATTTCTCATCTCATTTCCACACAGTAAAATTAGGTGGGGTTTTTCCAGTTGTTGGGGAAGGGGTGAAACGTAATGGGATTTATGGGAACTGAGTAATACTTAATCTCTACGGAGAGTCTGTATACATTCCTTGTTCTTTTTTTATGGTTGATGAATACATGCATACTGTGAGTGTGTAATTATTACAGCACCTACTGTTACAGTAACTGAGCACTTTAATAATGCTATTTTCTACTGACTTGTTTAAATCCTGAGTCAGCATGGACACACTGTCCCTTTCTACAGCCTTGGTTCTGGAGCAGGGTGTCTATTGAGAGAATATAGCTATGCTAATCTTTGGCTATATGTATGGGGAAACCACATACTATGGAGAACAGTGATAAAATACATTTTTCTGTGGGATGAGATGTACTGGAGACAAATGACAGCAGTACATCTCTGAAGATATGCTGTTTGAACCAAAGGTCTATTGAGGCAAAGATAGCTTTATTCAGGTCAAGAGGATTATTGTGGAGCCAGAAGAGACAATTCCTCACTGAAATGTGACAGTTTTAGTATTTGTTCCGTTGTGAAATTAATATCAAATTGCAGTCACAGCATGACTTATCATCCAATTATCTTCAGGGAAAAATGAAATTTGCATATTGGTTTGTGATATTTTACCTTTGCACTTTGACGATTTTCATAATTGGAAAGAGGTGGGATGCAGTCTAGAATCTGAATCCAAACGTTACTTTTTTCTCAGTAGTGTGTGGATTTGGAGTCTGTCTGGGCCTGTATGAGAGGGATTTTAGCCTGGATCAAAATGCCTCCAAAGTTTTGGGTGAAAAATATGGCAGCTGTATTGAGTGATCAGTTGTGTCCATTTCTAATACTATATATTCTGACCAGGGTTTTTTGTCTTTCTTTATTGGGGCAATAGTTTCTTTATGTTGTGGGTCATGTTGGTAGCTGGATTTCATTATGTCAAGCTGGTGAACTTCTCTTCATATTGGGAATATCCCTTTTGGAGTACAGGAGTGCTCTTTTTAGTACAGACTCCTTTGTGTACAGCAATCTTCAAGTTTGAGAAAGCAGCAAAGAGTCCTGTGGCACCTTATACACTAACAGATGTATTGGAGCATGAGCTTTTGTGGGTGAGTGCCCACATCGTCGGATGCAAGTTTGAGAAGTCTGCTGAAATTCTCTTAAGTTATTTTCCTGAGTCTGAGATGGGATAAGAAAAGTTTCCTCACAAAAGGTAGTTGTCCTTAATTTTTACTTGATCCTTACCTGTAATAAGCAGTGGTTATGGCTAGTAATTGCCCCATATGAGAGCCATTAGGCAGAAGGTAGCTGGGAGCTAACAAGAACCCCCTTGTTCAACACTAGAATAAGCCTGTGCTTTGCTTCGATATCTAAAAGGATGCCTCCTAGAGCTTGACTACTGCAGCAGCAGCAAGAGGTAGACCAGCTGCTGCTGTGACATCAGAAGAACGGCTTCCTGGCTTCTTCCATTTGGCTGGTGGATGAATAGTGGGTACAACCAAACATCTCCCTTCTTAGAAGCTTGCTGCAGTAGAGTGTTAAAGGACAGGAAGCAGTGAATTTCAAATACCCAGCGTGGAGCAGCTGCCCCCAAGAAACAGGAAGGTAGAAACTTGCCCCACCCATGCACATTCACCCTCCCCCCTATAGGCCCTTTCCCCCCCCACACACACACTATACATGCACTTAAGAAAAAATTGCAGGGGTGAGGAATGGGGTCACTGGTGTTATACTTCCTCCCCCAAAATGACACACTGTGGGTGTGGTACCTCAGGCTCTCCATGCTCAACTCTCTTCCAAATGGGGAATTCCTTCTCCCACTCCTCCAGAAGGGCATCAGTTAACCTTGAAAGTAGTGTGAAGGCCCAGTCCTGCAGACTTTACAAACACACATCTCATTGATGTCAGTGGAAGTTAACATTTTAAGTGGCACATGGGGGAGTTCCGTTCTGTACGTGGAACTTAATCAAATTACGTAATATAACCTCTATTTGGTGTGAAACATGGATTTCTGTGTAAAGGTCTTAATATAGGAATTAATCCTTGTGTTTAACTTACACTAAATAGCTTGGCTTTCTGAGAATACAGCTACTGATATAATTAAACTCACAACACAGTTGCCCTTTTGAAATTAAAGTAGATGCTTGAAATTAAATATTTTGGAATTCTGTCCCTCCTCCTCCTCCTCCTCTTCAGTGTAATATATGCATGGTAGGCCTTCGCTAACTCTTTTGACTGGTTTTGATTGTTTTATGCATTCCTTCATGCTATAAATCAGTTTTGTAGTTGTAATTCTCAGTGTTGTATATTTTGCCCTGCTGAATAATTCAGAATAGTCATCAAATACAGTTAAAATTTTGTGCTTGACCTTGGTTTATGTAGCTGCTTTTCTAGAATCATTGGAAATCCAGTTGCAACGTGTTAAGTTGTATTAGTCTCTTTTTAATACAGAGGGTTGCATTGTCATGCTCTTCAGTGCTCATAAGTGCTACTGAAGAAAATAATTAATAAATCAGTTAGCCATTCCTCACTGTTTCCTCTTTTATCTTGGAGATTGCAAGGACCATCTTCATTGTATGTTGGGCCAGTGCTGAGCACGTTGGTGCTTACTAGTAAAAATAATCAGTGAAATTCTTCAATTTTACTTGGCTTAGGAGGGTTGCAATATATTTAAACCACTGCACAGAGTGTCTAAAGGAAATTGTAAGAGTTGATTAAAAAGGGCCGTAGGAGAAAGAGTTCTTGACTTCCAAATTTAGTATATTTTTTCTTTTATACATTTTTGCAAGTTTAATCTTCTAAAACAGATTCCTTTAGTGTGTCTAACTGTTCCAAATCCCCTATGCTATTCTAGTGACATCATCTTCTATCCTTTGCTGCACTCTGTCTTATTTTGTGGTGTGTCTCAGATTTTTTGTTTTTTTGTACGCTTCCCTGCCCCCATTTCCACACCAGCATCTGAAGGTTTTGAGGGCTTGATCCTGTAAGGTTAAGTTTCCATTGGCTCTTCATGGAGTGGTACTTAAGAATACGCTCCCATACCATGGTGTGTAGGATAGCAGAATGCTAAGTTACTTCTAGGAATCTGTTGTATGATGGCCTGTGTTCCAGGTATACCTTTTACTTTCTTGGTTAGCAAGCTATTATTTGGCTACTAGAGTTTAACCACATTAGGTGAGCCGGCTGCATCATTATTCTTTTTTCTGGGCATCTGTTATACAGTTTTTAGGCACTTCTGCAAATCTCCTATAGTGTGTAAAGTACATCCTTAATGAACAAATGAAGTGTTGCTAAATAGCACATCTTCATGCTGCTGTCAGAGTTCACACTGGTAAATAGACAGCTGATACCGAGAAAAAGGTTTCCATTTGAAAATTGTTGCCACAGACCCTGAAGTATTTGTGGATGCCCTGTCACACAGTGTCAGGGAGTCAGATTCTGAACTGACGGTATGTGTGAAATGTCAGCACAAATCAGCTTTCTTTTTGAGTTGTGTAAAGAGAGAATGTAAAACATTTTACAGTTTAACCTAATTACTGAAATAATGGCAGTAAAAATAAGTCTTTGTATTTAAAAAGTGCTGCAATCTTGAATGAATATTAAATCTCTGAAATCCAAATGTGATTTGAAAATGATTTTGAGTGTGAATTACAGTTCTTTGGATAGGTTTTGACAAATTCTGAGGATGTGGAGGTATATGTGTACGGTGTATGTATACTTGTGTTTTAATATATTTACTTTTATTTCAAAATATTTTACTGTAATGGAAAACTGGGAAATAATTACATAGCAAATATAATTCTGTTTCTTCTACATTTTCTTTTTTGCGTTGTTTTTAAACTGATGCACTTGCTTCCTCTGTCAGAATTAAAAGGATGGGTGGGTGAGTTTTTTGTAACTTGGCTGTGGATTCTTTCTCTTTTCACTTTAAACTGATATCCTTTCTGACAAACTAATGAGTGGAGGCTTTAGATTTTGTAGTGTTTCATATGAAGTCCCGCTATATCTTTTTATACGTTCAGTTTCGATAGAAAGATTGTGTATTCTAATTAAGTTATTTGGGGTGGTTGAAAAAGGTCACATTAACCCTGTGATGCTGAGTCAGGAACTTATGGTCTGCTAGTATTAGACCACAAGGGAAAAAACATTATAGTATAAAAATACCATCTGGTAAAACTCCATAGGTTTTTAAAACTAGTCATTGGCTGTTGCTCTTTTAATAGAAAAGATAATTGAGCAATTTTTTTAAATCAGGTGCTCTTTGGATGTGTATAGTCTTAAATCCTCACTGCAAGTTGGAGCAGAAGGCCAGTTGGCTAAAACAGCTGAAAAAATGGAACAGTGTGGATGTTTGTCCCTGGGAAGATGGAAACCATGGAAACGAGCTGCCCAATTTAACCAATGCTTTGCCTCAGGGTGCAAATGCTAACCAAGGTGAGTCTGAACAGAGGCACTAATTGTAACATATGCTATAACCTATAAATTAATATATCCCTCCAAAATTTTACTTTTTTTCCTGGGACAAATAACTTTCTCTCTTTTTGGGAGTGGGTCTTGGTATGAACAACTAAAGTATCAAGTGAAGGGAGGATAAATACATTTTTGTAATGATAGTTGAGCAAGGGGTGTGTGTGTATGTTGTGTGTTGTGTGTTCAAATGTATTTACTACATAAAATATTTCAAGACCGAGTCATTCTAAATGTTTCCAACACTTTTGTTTGTTTTATAAAAATATATCTATGCTCCATGTATCTATATTTCAGTTAATTTAATGAATTGTACTTAAAGTATATCATATAAACATTTTTGGTTGGTTTTTTTGTTTGCTCTTTAAGCTGGTATCACTGCCGGCGTGCTTTTCTGAGCTTTTCTATATATGTCTTTCTTCAGTTGTGAAGCTTTCAGTAGCTATTTAAAGAGATGCTACTGCAACTAAATGAAATTAGATGTGTTAAAATGAAGCATCTATTTGTGGGATCAGCCCTGTGGTTAACACTCTGCACTGACACAAGATCCCAGGTTCTGTTCGTGGGGCTGGGACTGTTGGAGAGGCAGGACACTCTCTTCTTGGAGAGGAGAGGTGTTTTGTTGCTCTGCAGCAGTCTCTGTGGTTAATCTAGGAGATGTTCAACTTTGAAAAAGTCCCCTCCGGCCCTCTGTGGGCAAAGGACCAGGGAGGGGGAAATATCCTCCATTTATACAAGTAAGAGCTCTATTTATATAAGAATATAATCTTGCAGTACAGAAACATGGATCTGGGAAACTTCATGTCTACAATATTTGGAATACACATTGATTTCAAATTGATATAAAATGAAGGAAAATTCAATGCCTGCAGAAGAAAAAGATAAAAGCTTGGACAGGTGAGGTGTCTCCCGTGGGTCACGTGCAGTCTCTTGAAAGATACCTGTGAAGGGAATTGTCAAATTTCATTCACTTACAGATTAGCTTTTAATCTCCACATGTAGCTGGGGAAAACGGGGGACATTCAGCACATAACTCCCTACAAAAGTTTTTCTTGTTGGGTCTCCTAATGTCCAGCCCAACTTGTTATGCTAATTTCAGCTCTGACTGACATCTTGGTAGCAACAGAATTCTGCTGCCACATGGAGTTCTCCAACAGAAATTCAGATCAGTGCTGTGATTTTTAGTATACTATGTTCACTTTATTCCACGTATTTTATGCCTTTTAAAAATTATTTAATATGACAAAGGTTACAAGTATTTCAAACTATGTAGAACCATGTCACCTTTTAAAACAAAATAAAAAGCAACACTTATCAGAGTCCTGCCCCAATAAACTGACTCTGTTCCAGCAGAGTTACGTGGCTGAAGTGACAGGTAGAAGCTAATGATACTAGCAGGACTGGACCTTCCAGGATTCAGGAAGAATGTGGGAGTGAACTGAATGCCTGCTGTCTGTCTAGCTGGAGTGTTCAATTTACATTGATAAAATAGAAGGCGATTTGACAGTTCTATTTACAGAGCACCGTTTAGCATTCATTTTAATGGATATCGATGGTTTTTCTTTTTTATGAAGGAAAAGTGAATATGGAATAAATATCTGATTTATGTAGTATTTAGGATGTGAAACATGTCATCTGCAGTCTGCTATTTAAGGAGACGGGGTACCACGAGTGTGAGGGGAGGAATTAGACAGCAAGACTGAAAAATATTTTGAATGATTTATTAAAATGTGAATAAATAAAAGCTGATGACTGCTTTCTGTATTTGTGAAAATGACAGATTCATCAAACAGACCGCATCGGACGGTGTTCACTCGAGCTATCGAGGCATGCGATCTCCACTGGCAGGACAGCCACTTACAGCACATTATCAGCAGTGACTTATACACCAACTACTGTTACCATGACGACACTGAAAACTCACTCTTTGACTCTCACGGGTGGCCCCTCTGGCATGGTAAGTGGCTAAACCGGAAAGACGTTTCCATGACTTGCTGCTTTGTTCAGTTTCTATGGCATTATTTTTGGGGAATGGTGGGAAGATGAATGGAAGGCCTGGAAATAGGAACAGATCCTCCCTTCAAATGCTGGTTCAGAAATAACCTTTCAAGTCCCTTCACATAGCTTATAAATAACCTTTCAAGCAGCATAGTAAAATCGAGGGGCGTTACAGACATGGATGTATTTTTTTCCAATTATGTTCTCTGTTTTAGAACATGTTCCTACAGCCTGTGCAAGGGTTGACGCATTACGATCTCATGGATACCCAAGAGAAGCACTGAGGCTAGCAATAGCTATTGTTAACACACTAAGAAGACAGCAGCAGAAACAGCTGGACATGTTCCGGGCTCAGAAGAAAGGTAAATGTAGGGAAGAGAGAAGGGCAAAGGACATTACAAGGTGACCAAAAAACTGGTATGGAGTTTTGCGTGAGGAAACTAACTGTATTAGAAACTACAGAAGTGGAGGTGACTGTTAGTAACTTTTCATTACATTTCTCACTGGTCAAATAAACTGGTAATGTTTTGGATGTCTAAGTCCTTTGTTAGATTAAAAGCTCTTTAGGGCAAGGGCTATATCTCCCTATCTCTTTTTGTAATATACTTAGCATAATTGAGGTCCTTATCCTGATTGGGAGATTCAGGCATTATCGCAATACAAATATTGCTTTTGTGTAATCTTTTTAAAATTGAGCATTTTGTGTGTGGTTGCATGGTTGAGGGGTTTTTGTTTGTTCCTCTTTCCCTGTGGAGAATTTAGTTTGTGCCATGTATTTCTGAGACAGAAAGGATAACAAAATAATTGAAGGAATGCCTAGTGTAGAATGAGACTCTTTTAAGTTTTAGTGCTTGTGAAGGATGCTGGATTAATATAGCTGGAAAGAAGTTCTCTAATCACTGCCGTCTGTAATTTTGTCAGCACTGTCCTAGCAATGTACTTCATCCTTATTTTGGAAGTAATTATCTCATAAGGGTCTAGTCTCCGAAAAGCATGTTCAGTCCTTGGCCACTCAAATTAATCTAAAATTAAGGTTAGAAGTAAGAGTGGCTTGGACCTGAACAGGCCTCCTCATTAACAAAGAAATCTCTTCTTCTCTGTTTAAGAACAGGAATGGAAGCTAGAGATCTGAGTTCTATTCCCAGTTCTTCCAAGGAGTTCTGCATTATGACGTGTTTAAACTTTTAAAGCATGTGACGGTGTTTGTACAGAAATAAGTATGTGAGAACATAAGCAGAGACTGGATGGACACCTGGCTTGAAAATTTAACCTTCAATCTCTTTCTGCCTCAGTTTTCCTAACTGTAAAATCAGCCTAGCAGCACATGCTGACCTTCTGACGTTCTGTGAAGCTATATTCATTAATGTTTGTACGGTATTTTGAGATCCTTAGATAAAAAGCTCTATATGAGTGCAAAGAACTGTTACTATTACTTGTCAGAATTTTCAGTGAGATTTCACTATGTAACGCATCTTCACCCAACATCCCATGGCTTTCCCATTTTCCATACTGAGAGAGGGGTGGGTGTGTGTGTGTGTGTGTACGCACGCACGAGAGAGAGAGAGAGAGAGAACCACTGGTGCTGTGTGGAGAACCTGTTGGTGGTCTGCAAGCAGCTGACTAGTCGCATACTACTGGTGTTTCTCATTTCCAGCTGCTAAATTGCCCAACTAGACAGATAAAATACACTAAATTATTTTCTAACATTAGTTTTCCATGTAAGCAACTGCTGCAGTTGCCATAGGGATGTTGTTATTGTCCATGAGACAGTTTCTCCAACGTGTGGTCCATGCTGTGTAAGAACAGCTAAGAACACTGTTTTAGTTTGAGATGTCTTTTTTTTTTTTTTTTTTTAATATTGCAGCTCTTGCTTTTTTCCCCTTTAATAGAGCACTCAGAAATGTGCTAGACATCTCCTATATATGCAAATAAATACTTGACTCCTGCCCATAGAGTTTTTTTTGTTTTAGGCCCCAGTCCCACGGACACTATATGTAGCTGAGTAGGTTTATTCATGCCATTGTAGTCCCATTGACGTCAGTCGGATTACTCAAATAGAATCATAGGACCGGAAAGGTACCTTGAGAGGTCATGTAGTCCAGACCCATGCACTGATGACAGGACTCAGTATTATCTAGACCATACCTGACAGGTGTTTGTCTAACCTGCTCTTTAAAATCTCCAATGATGGAGATTCCACAACCTCGCTAGGTGATTTTTTTCCAGTGCTTAACCACTGACAGTTAAGAAGTTTTCCCTAATGTCCAACCTAAACCTCCTTTGCTGCAATTTAAGCCCATTGTTTCAGAAGTTAAGGAGAACAATTTTTCTCCCTCATCCTTGCAACAACCTTTTATGGACTTGAAAACTGTTATGTCCCCCCTCAGTCTTCTCTTCTCCAGACAAAACAAACCCAATGTTTTCAATCTTCCCTCACAGGTCATGTTTTCTAGATCTTTAATAATTTTTGTTGCTCTTCTCTGGACTATCTCCAGTTTGTCTACCTCTTTCCCTAAATGTGGTGCTCAGAACTGAACAATACTTCAGCTGAAGCCTAATCAGTGCAAAGTAGGACAGAATAATTACTTCTCATGTCTTGCTTACAACACTCCTGCTGATACATCCCACACGAGTAGAGTTAAATATCTGGATATGTGATTGGAGGATTGAAGACTTTGTTGTGACACTGCAAGTGAAGATCATAAACAGACAAAAATAGGTATACTCAAGTACAAGGGTGTCATTCAGAAGGCAAAGGTTACTCATGCTGGCATGTAGAAGGCTTGATTGTGACAGTAATCTTTTTTTGGTTTTTAATCTTTATTTTCACGCAGACTACTTGTTGGTGGAACAATTGTTTTATTTTCTTAGTATGTTATTGATTACAATAAACATGTCAGTCGAGTCCCAAAAGAAGTCCTCCTACTAATGTTTCAGCTTGAAAATTCTAATTTCTATGCTGTAACTGTGCTGCTTGAATAGCTCCATATATCAGATAAGCAAGAACCAATCTTTCCAGTATTCTAAAAGCTTGATGATGTGTATTAAGCATGATCAATCTTAGAGATGACACATTTCCTGTGAAATGGGACAGGAGGAGTTGTATCTGCAAGGGTATTTGGAGTGGAGAAATAGAGCACAATTATTGCACTCAGGGGGTTTTTTATGCAGTTACGTTTTTTACCAATATGGCCTTTAATCTCACGTATTTACACAGTACATACATGTCCAGGGGAAATGTAAGTTTAGAATTGCAGTCAAAAGGAAGCTACTGTCATGGGAATGTCTGCTTGTAGAAAAGGAATTTGAGGACCCTGTAACCTCTATTACCACAGCTGTACTTCCTTCAATTCACTGTGCTAAACAATAATTTTTTTCATGCTCTGATTGATTGATAGTTGACAGCTATGAAACAAAGTATCCATGGAGGAATTTGTTGCCTTGAATTTAAGAATGACAAGAAACCACACTTTGTCAATTTAAAGGGCAGTTTTTTCTTGTATACAATACCTCATTTAAACCCTTGACTCTGTTTTTTAAAAGAAGCTGTCATCCTGAGTTTATTACTTTAATAAATATTTAGATGCAAGATAAGCTCATATTTTATTTATGAACATGGAACACTTTGAAGTATTTTTATTTGTTCTCTCAGCTCTATCAGATTCACTTAGAATATAAAAATGGTGCTGCAGTGTTTCTGGATGAGGAAACTGAAATTGCCATTTATCTTACAGAAGTGTTTCCTCTTCACTGTAACTTTTCAGCAAAGATGCTTTCTCTCCCCACTTCCCCCATCCAGAGGACTACCTGGCTAGCAAATAGCAGTTTTCGAAAAGACACTAGGGTTGGGATTTCTGACCCATGGTGCAACTCTCTGGAGCACGTGAAAAGTAGAGCTGTGAGAGAGCTTCGTTCATTTTCCTTACATGTTTGAGGGACAGCAACTAAGTAATATTTATTACTAAAAATAAGAAAAGTATTACTCAAACTACTGTGCATTCTATGGATGTTGGACAGAGTGCCCAGGATAATGTCTTGTTTTTAGTGTTAATTGTTAAAACTCACCTATCATTTTATATTTATCTAATTTACCTGATGTAGAACTTCTCCACAAAGGAGTAACCTCAATAACTAATCTTGAAGGCTGGGTGGGGCACCCATTGGATCCAGTTGGCACTCTCTTCAGTAGCCTTATGGAAGCCTGCAGGGTGGATGATGAAAGCTTCCATGGCTTCTCAGACTTCACAGGTAAAACTGTTTCTAGTTTTATCTTATTTGTTTCTTGAGAAATTTTGAGCATTTTAATACTTTTCCTCTTCAAATTAACTTTAAGGAAACATTTGCTTCAGAGCAGAGCATTCCCTATAAAAACATGGGAGGCAGTACTTGAAGTAAATATTTAATTAACTTTAACTGAAAACAACTTTAAACATTGCTGATAATTACTTCAAGCTTGAAGAATGCCTGTCTTTTATGCTGGAAATATCTATTTAAGAAAACTTGGCTTGCTGCTTTGGATAAGTAAATACTAGATCCTTGTTCTAAGAAATTACTGGAAAAATCTAAAAATGATGGTATATCTAGTGTAATGCATGTTGTTTTACAAGGTAATCTTATAGAACTAACATATAATGAGTTATATCAGCAGTAGAAATGGGAAAAAAATTGTGGCAAATACTAAATTTGCAGGAAAAAATGCATTTTTTCTGTGCACATAGATTGGGGTTAAATTTCGCAAATAGTTTTGGCCAAAAAAAAACCTCCAAAAAATTTTTTCAGAAAGGTTGATTGTGTTTCATTTTACACTTTCAAAATCAAGAGTTTAAACATTTCATTTTGAATCAACATTTCTGAAACAATTTTGTTTTTTCATTTGGGTGAGAGAAGTCTAAAAACAGTTTTAGGTTAAAAACTAAACCAATATTTGTGTGTGGATTTTTCAGTTGAGCTAGTTTTTCTTCAGTAAACTTCTAATCCTGCACTATCTACTTCTGGAAAAACTTAAAATTTAGAAAGGTAAAAATGCAGCAAATATGTTTAACAACAAATCATTTGCATGATATGCTTTCTAGTAAAAATGGTCTCCGAAGAGCAGTATCCCTTCTCATTGCTACAGTTGTCTTTCCTATAGCTATTTGTCAAAATCTATTTTGTCTGATTTAGTTTGTAAGCTCTTTGGGGTAGAGACCATATTACAAAATATGGTCATCTGTGAAGCGCCATGCAAGTCTTTGGTGCTATATAAGAAAACAACAAGCGTACTATAATATGAGAATGAAACGTTAAACAACTTTACACAAACATAATAATACATTTATTTATAACTTTGTTCAGTACTGAAATTTTATATGTTACCCTTGCGAAGGAACAAGTTGTGTTTAAAGACATTCAGAAATATTTACCGTATCACAATTGTTACATTTAAAAAATGTATAAATATCTTCATCAATGATTTAGATACTGGCATAGAGAGTACACTTTTATAAAGTTTTTGCGGATGATACCAAGCTGGGAGGGGTTGCACATGCTTTGGAGATAGTATTAAAATTCAAAATGATCTGGACAAACTGGAGAAATGGTCTGAAGTAAAAAGGATGAAGTTCAATAAGGACAAATGCAAAGCACTCCACTTAGGAAGGAATAATCAGTTGCACACATACAAAATGGGAAATGACTGCCTAGAAAGAGTACTGCAGAAAAGGATCTGGGGGTTATAGTGGATCACAAGCTAAATATGAGTCAACAGTGTAACACTGTTGTATGAAAAGCGAACATCATTCTGGAATGCATTAGCAGGAGTGTTGTAAGCATGACACAGGAAGTAATTTTCCATCTACTCCACACTGATGAGGCCTCAGCTGGAGTATTATGTCCAGTTCTGGGCACCACATTTCAGGAAAGATGTGGACAAATTGGAGAGCATCCAGAGAAGAGCAACAAAAATGATTAAAGGTCCAGAAAACATGACCTATGAGGGAAGATTGAAAAAATTGGGTTTGTTGAGTCTGGAAAAGAGAAATCTGAGAGGGGACGTAACAGTTTTCAAGTACATAAAAGGTTGTTATAAAGAGGAAGGAGAAGAATTGTTCTTCTTACCCTCTGAAGATAGGACAAGAATCAATGGGTTTAAACTGCAGCAAGGGCAGTTTAGGTTGGACATTAGGAAAAACTTCCTAACTGTCAGGGTGGTTAAGCACTGGACTAAATTGCCTAGGGGGATTGTGGAATCTCGGGAGATTTTTAAGAGCAGGTTAGACAAATACCTGTCAGGAATGGTCTAGATAATACTTAGTCCTGCAATGAGTGCAGAGGACTTAGGGTGACCAGATAGCAAGTGTGAAAAATCAGGACAGGGAGTGGGGGGTAATAGGAGCCCATATTTAAAAAAAAAACAAAACAAAAAAAAAGCCCCAAATATCAGGACCATCCGTATAAAATCGGGACATCTGGTCATCCTAAGGGGACTGGATTAGATGACCTTTTGAGGTCCCTTCCAGTGCTGTGAGTCTATGACTAGCAAACAGATGGATGGTCAAAAAATCATTGACTGTGATCGTGCTAATGGATTTGCCGGGACATACCCTACATGGATTCCTGCTAACTTCAGTGGAAATCTGTGAGGATGTAAGGGTCCTCTTCTTACCAGGGCTTGGGTAGTTACTGAATGAGGTGAAAACAAAGACATTCAAAGTGCAAGCTGATATTTCAGCCTTATGAACACAAAGTTGGGACAGTTGCTATTTTTCATAATCGCTATCACTTGAGTATGAAATCTCTCATTCTTACCTGAGTTTCCTGGCTTTTAGTTACTGCAACCTTAATGTGTTTTCTGTATAGACGTGTGGCTTTATTTTTCAATGACATTTGCTAGCATTTCTGTCCTAAAGAATTGAATGGAAGCTCCCTATTGATTTACAATAGGGCAGTATTCTTTTATCTTAACCTTTAAAAAGATATTTGAAAATAGATTGTTACCAAAACTGAAGAGTGCTTTTTAGTGGCACCTTTCAAAGTTAATACAGTAATTCACTTTTTAAAAATAATTAATTCAAATAACAGGTAAAAGAAATGTTTGAATGTGAGATTGCAGACCAATTATTGATGAAAATTGTTTGTGATGTATTATTTGTTTTGTAACCCTTTACAGAGAACATGGGGCAGTGCAAATCTCTGGAGTACCAGCACCTGCCTTCACACAAATTCTTAGAAGAAGGGGAATCTTACCTAACACTGGCTGTGGAAGTAGCATTGATAGGTCTGGGGCAGCAGCGAATAATGCCAGATGGCTTGTATGCACAAGAGAAGGTTTGTCGAAATGAGGAGCAGCTCATTTCTAAGCTACAGGAAATTGAATTGGATGATACACTGGTGAAGATCTTTCGAAAGCAAGCAGTCTTCCTATTAGAAGGTATCTTGAAATAGATGTTAAACTTTTGTAATTAAAAAACAAAAAAAAGTATTCCTGTGGGAGTTGACTTGTTTACTAATTTTAAGATTTTTTTTTAGAAGTATAATCACTCCAGTTAAAGATCTTTCAAGTCTCTAATCATACAATATTTTGAAGTACATTAAAATTTATCATTGGAAAGATAAAGCATCTTGCTGACCTATGGTCCCTTGCTTTTCATTTTTATTGCATTTATGCTTCAAATTAAATTTTAAGTTATTCATAGTTTTGGTGTCCTAATGATTCAGTTCAAGCTCACAATTGATAAATAAAGGTATCAATTGTTCTCTGGTTGCAAGATTCTAAATATGTCACTTGCAGTCTGACAAAATACTGATAGCCTCGTAAATGAACAAGGGTTATATCGTTGTCCAAGACTAAATACTCAAATGATTCATTTGAGACCATTGGTGCAGAAACTGAATATTGCACATTGTGAATATAGTGATGATAAAAGTGACGTATTCTCAAGTTCATATAGTGCCTAGTAAAACACAAAAAGTGTTAGTATTTAGGGCTTGATTTTGAAAAATAACCTCTGATTATTTTGCAACTGAAATTTTGTGGAGAAAAATAATTGTATCACTTAAGTATCATAACTGGGTGGCAAATAATGTAGCTAAGTGCTGAAAGTGTGCAAAACTGCATACACATTTACCTGCATGCTTTGACACTAAGACTTTGTTTTTTAAAAAGGCCTAAAATATATTACTTTAAGCTCCTTTTTAGTGAGCTGGTCATGGTTTTTGTACTTGCTGGGTTTTTTAAGAGGAAAGAGCTTCAAAGGAAATCTTCAAAACATAGAAATGTAGGGCTGGAAGGGATCTTAAGAAATATTAAGTCCAGCTACCAGGGCCAGTGCAAGGATATTTGCACCCTAGGCGAAACTTCCACCTTGCACCCCCACCCCCCAACAACCTCCAAAAACTAGTAAACTTACCCATTCTGACAGACTATTTATAATGCTAAGGGCTTTGTAATGTTTCTTTTTTACCTTTAAGGCATTTCAGTTGTTTGCCAGTGCCTCTGATGGTGTCCCATTTAAAGTCTTACTGTTGTGCAAAGCTAAACAACTGAGCTTTGTATTGCATCACCAGCCAGGTTAGGCAGGGTAACAAATAACTCTTGCCTTAAAGGGCCATTATCCCTGGTGACTAATTTCTACTTCAAGTCTATAAAGCAAACTTTTAAGGTAAATACTATTCTTTCAATATTACCCATGCACGCATCTCACAAAGATTCTCATTCTTTACAAGTTACCGGCCTTGTGTAGATCCCTTCCATGTTCCTCTTTGTGGGTAAGTGCCCTGTAAGACACGTGTGGGGTGTAGTGAGTTTGTCAGGCATGTGGTGACAGCTGTTTGTGAAGATCAGGGGGCCCTTTGCCAAAGGGTGCTGGTGTCACAATGAGCTTGGGGTGGCTGACAGTATGGGACAGGGCACTGGGGCTGGTGGGTCAGGTAACACTCACTGGGCCGGGGAGCAGGCAGTGCCGGGATGGGGCAGCGGCAGGTACCTGTCAGTCTCCAGCACTCGGGCCATGCAAGCAGCCTCTTCACCTCGGAGTCTCCCCTGCTTGCCCACGGGCCACTTCTCCTCTCAAGCTCCCCGGCTGCTGCCACCGCAGCCGCCCGGGAGGATGCAGGCAGGGAGCGCTGCTGCAGAGGAGAGACACAAGGGGCCGAGCTCAGCTGGGGCCCCGCATCTGCCAGCTGAGAGCAGCAGGAACCGGGCACCTCTTGGGGGAAGCTGGGCGGCCTGAGCCCAGCGCGGTGGCAGCCTCTGTGGCAGCAGGGGCATGCAAGGAGCATAGCCCGCCATGGGGCAGGAGAGGCTGTGCTGCTGCTGCTGTTTCCTGCCTGTCCTTCTCCTGCACCTGGGAGCTGCGGAACCCGAGTGCGGTGAGGGGAAGCTGGGCAGCGTGCCTGCCCGGGCTGCGGCCTGGCGCCACCTCCCCCCACCGCCCCGCCCCAGGGACTCCTGCAGCGGACACATGCGAGCAGTGGCCCCTGTGCGCGCCCCATATTCCTCCTCGCCGCACTCGGGCTCTGCAGCTCCCGAGAGAGTGAGCCGCCACTGCCCCTCCCAGAGCAGGCTTAGGGTCCCGTGCCCCGGCGGCGGCTCACATTCCCGGGAGCCACAGAGCCCGAGTGTGACGAGGGGAGACCTGGGGGGTGCACAGGGGCTGCCACCCACATGCATCTGCTGCAGCTTGCAGAAGCCCTGGGGGGTCGGGTGCAGGGTCACAGCCTGGGCAGGAGAGGCGGGAAGTCCAGCTACTCCCCGCTAGCACCTCTGCCACCTTTGCATGGCTACTGCCCCCTCTGTGCCGCGCCGGCTCCTCCATGGCTGGGGCTCGCCACCCCCACACGCTGATGCTCGGCTCTCTGGTCCTCCGGAAGGCGGCTCCTTCCTGCTGAGCCAGGGCACTGCTTTTTGGTGCCCACAACCACTTGGCACCCTAGGCAACCGCCTAGTGGTTGCACCAGCCCTGCTAGCTACCTCTCTGATCGATGTTTGTCCAACCTGTTGTTAAAAACCCGATGGGTATTCCACAACCTTCCTTGGAAGCGTATTCCAGCACTTAACCACCCTTAGCTCTGGTCTACACTGGAGGAGAGGCTGATCTAAGTTACGTAACTTCAGCTATGTGAATAATGTAGCTGAAGTCAACATACTTAGATGGACTTACCACAGTATCTTCACCGCTGCGAGTTGACAGCTGCCGCTCCCCCGTCGACTCTGCTTGGGCCTCTCATGGTGCTGGAGTACAGAAGTCAATGGGAGAGCGCTCAGGGGTTGATTTATTGAGTCTAGACTAGACGCCATAAATCGATCCCTGTTGGGTCGATCGCTACCTGCAGATCCAGCGGGTAGTGAAGACCTACCCTTATAGTTAAAAAGTTTTTTTCCTAGTATCTAACCCTAATCTCCCTTGCTGCACATCAAGCCCATTACTTGTCCTGCCTTCAGTGGACGTGGAGAACAACTGATCAGCACTTTTTATAACAGACCTTAACGTATTTGAAGTCTATTATCAGGTCTCCCCTCAGTCTTCTTTTCTCAAGACTAAATGTGGCAAGTTTTTTAACCTTTCCTCGTAGGTCACGTTTTCTAAACCTTTTATCATTTTTGTTTCTCTCCTCTAGGCTCTCTTCAGTTTGTCCACATGTTTCCTAAATTGTGGTGCCCAGAACTGGGCAAAGTACTCCAGCTAAGGTTTCATCAGTGCCAAACACAGCAGGACAGTTGCCTCCCATATCTTACATACAATGCTCCTGTTAATATTTCCCAGACTGATTGGCCTTTTTGCAACTGCATTGCAGCATTGACTCATTCAATTAATTATGATCCACTGTAATCCCCAGACCCTTTTCAGCAGGACTACCACTGACCTACTTATTCCCCATTCTGTGGTTGTGCACTTGATTTTTTCTAAGCATAAATTACTACACTTATCTTTATTGAATTTCATCTTGTTGATTTCAGATCAGTTCTCCAATTTGTCAAAGTCATTTTGAATTCTAATTCTGTCCTCCAAAGTAGTGGCAACCTTTTCCAGATTGATGTCATCTGCAGATTTTGTAAGCCTAGTCTCTGCTCCATTATCCAAGTAATTAATGAAAATATTGAATAATACTAGATCCAGGACTAACATCTACAGAACCTCACTAGACCAATACTCCCAGTTTGGCAGCAAATCATTGATAAGTATTCTGAATATGATCTTTGAACCAGTTGTGCCCCCTCCCCTGCCCCTCTTATAGTAATTTCATCTAGACTGCATTTAATTTAGTTTGCGTATGAGGATGTCATATAGGACTGTATCAAAAGCCTTTCTAAAATTTAGATATCAGGTGTACTGCTTTCCCCCATCCACTAGAACAGTAATTCTGTCAAAGAAGGAAATTAGGTTGATTTGGTATGTCTTGTTTTAGACAAATCCATGCTGGCTATTCCTTATTACCCTATTATCTTAAGTGCTTACATATTGATTGTTGAATAACTGAGGAGTCGTAGGAGTGGTGTGAACATTCTGTGTTTGCATGAGAATCCGGTGATTAAAGTTGAACAGAATTTTTTGGATGAAATTTTTTAACAGCACAATGTAGGTTTGAGTAGAAAACATTTTATGAATTCGTGTCTAATTGGTTGCATTGTTTTTCGTTAGAAAATACCCTATACATTTTGAAAAATCTAAGCAGTCCCTGTGTTAATTTTTTTTTAACCAAAAGATTTCAGCTTCTCATTTGAATTTTAATTCAATTTTTAAAGAGGTTAAAAAAAAACCCCTCAGTGTAATGAAGCGTTTCATTTTGGTCAGCCCAAACTTTTTTGTTCAACCTGAAACACAATTTTTTTTGATTTCTCGGTTTGTTTAGTAAACCAAAAGATCTGTTGTTCTCACAGCTCTACTGGTGATGGCTATTGCGGGGGGCGGGGAGGGGAAGCTGAGGGCTGAATATTTAAATCTGGGTGCTAAATTCACTGCCTCAGAGTAATGAGAAGCTTTTCATGCATACAGTAAGCAAGTATGTCTCCTGAAAAACACTTTGAATGAAAGATTACATGAGAATCCAGAGCAATACACTATTCCTCCTGAGGCTGCACTACATCCCAGTCTCTGACAAGCCAGAAGAGTCAGAATTATTGCTGGCTGGTACTGGAATCCTCTCTCCCCTCCTCATCCCATATGGTGGTGGAACTCCAGGGCTACTAGCTGGCCCTTGGATGTAGTAACAGGAGATCTACCAGTGTCTGGGGTAGACATGGTTCTGTACTCCCTGTACCACCTTCCCATAATTTGGACTCTATGAACAGTGGAACTACTCCATTTACATAGTACTGAGACCTTTTGGGAAAGAATGGCTTCTCAAGCTTTTCCTGGTGTCTGTTACACACTTCTGTGAATGAAAGGATAGGCTTTCAGATCATTGTTGCTTGTCATGATTTCTGAGAGCAATAAGCAAGTGGTCATAGCAGGAAATCTGTAGAGGTTAAATGAGTAGCAATATGCTTGTCTAGTACACAGTTACAAGGAGTGGGTAAGGAGCTCTTGCATTGTTGTATGCTGAGAAATCCTGACTGCAAAAATTTCAGTACATTCAAACAATTTAGGTACAACCAGTGTCAACAAATAAAGAAAAACTGCAGTGATTTAAGATTATAATCACATCAGTGGTGTTTAGTGCGTCTTTCTTCATAATTAGGTGTAACAAAAAAGAGTTAATAATGCAATATGAAGATGACCTTTTGCATGTTTAACATAGATTAATTCACACTGTATGTAGATACCATTTAAATGCATGGAAAAGCAGGAGACTAAAAGTTGTTGCAAAGTATATTCTATTTTAATTTTTTGCTTAATTTAACTGCAAGTCTTCAGTATGCTGAGGCTTCTGATTTTTATCATGAGTCTTTTGATATTTGGCATATGTCAATTGGAAACTGATCTTTTGGGGGCTCAATGTAAAATGTGTTCCAATGTCCTTTTGATGGTGCTTGAGAAGTATATTAAAAGATGTTTAAACAAAATGTGAACAGTAACTGCTGACTGGCATTCTGATATTGGGGAGGCCCCATTCTCAGTGTGAAAAATGTACTTTACTTTTCTGTAAGATGGTTACTGCCTAAAGTAGCCTCACTTAAACTGCAGATTTTAATTATAAACTTTGGGGAAAGTATTTTAAATTCATCTATAAATTTAGAAGAGTTCTGTAACCCATGGACTGTCTGAATCCTACAATAAGCCCAACAGGATGCCTCTTCTTTTATGTTTTTATTTAGCACTGACAATGCAAGAGCTTAAATCTGATCATTTGTAAGGCCCTCACCCTATCATGACTATTTGAATATTTTCTCTTTGTGTTAGACACTTTTCTTTCTGGGCACATTAACAATTTATAATTTAAACACTTTTTGCACCTTAAAAAAAAAATAGTGGTGTTTGTTTGACAATGTGTAAATTCTGTCATCCTCTCTCCCTGTCTTTCTCTCACAGCTGGACCGTATAGTGGTTTAGGCGAAATCATCCATCGAGAGAGTGTTCCAATGCACACATTTGCCAAGTATCTCTTCACCTCTCTCCTACCTCATGATGCTGAATTGGCATACAAAACTGCACTGAGAGCCATGCGGTATGTATTCAGACCTCATTTAGAAAGAGAAACAAAAATCCAAGTCAGAAAAAATTGCTGTAAATTGAATAACCCCAGAAAAGGAAGGCTTGATGATTGAAGGTAGGGAGTCAGACCTGTGTTCTGTTACACTTTAATCTCCGTGCCTCAATTTCTTCATCTGTAAAAGCAATTAATATGTGCAATAATTACTGCCTACCTCAGAGGTGTTGGGTAAAATCAGTTATTTGTAAATTGCATTGAAATCCCCACTCTTGCTGCGGTGTTGCAGACACAAAATCATCTTTAAAAAAATGACCACTGTGGGTACGTCTACACTGCACGATTATTTCGAATTAGCTTAAACTGATATTACAAAACAGATCTAATAAAATCGGTTTAGCGCGTCCACAGTGGGATCCCGAAATCGATTGTTTGCGTCCATCGGTCCAAGCTACCATCGTTTCAGGAGCGGTGCACGTGGGTAGCTAGTTCCTCACTTATCCCGATAGTTCCCACTTATTCCCCATCGTGTTGGAGAGGCACAGTGCTGATGGGGCAGAAAACATTTCCCCGGGGGTGCTGCGGTACAGCCTCACCCCTCCCTTTGTGAAGGCAGCAGACAACCCTTGGGCCGCCTTTTTTCGGCGGAGTGCATTGAGCAACACCATAGCACAGCAAATCCTTTGCCTTTTTTTCACGTGGTGGGGGCGGGGAAAACTGAGAGGCTGTTTCCTGAACCACGCCAGACACGTGTTTGAACATACAGACATTGGAGCTCAGCCCAAGAATGGAAATAATTTTCAGAGACTGCTGTGGACTGTGGATAGCTGGAGTCCTCAGTACCCCCTCCCTCCCTTCCATGAGCGTCCATTTGAGTCTCTGGCTTCCCTTATGCTTGTCACGCAGCGCTGTGTATCCTGGAGTTTTATTCAAAACGCTTTGGCATTTCGTGTTCTTGTAACAGAAAGCAGGATACAAAAACAGATTTGTCTCCCATACAGCGATTCAGCCTAGTTTTCCCATACGGTCTATGCTGGACGCTCTTTTTTTGATTAGACTGCATCGCCAGCCGTGCTGATCAGAGCTCACACGCTGGACAACGCAGAAATGTAATTAATCAAGTTTCGCGGGCCTTTATCCTGTTGTACATCTGACCCGCGCAATCCGAAGGTCAAGATTGCTGTCTCAGAGCGGTCAGTGGCTGCATCTCTGGGAATCCGCCCGGAGGCCAATAACGTCGATATTTCCGTCCACACGAACCCTAATCCGAAGTTATCGCTATCGGAAATTTAGCGCTACTCCTTCGGTTGGAGGAGTTGCCGAAATCGATTTAAGGAGCCGTTTAACTCGATATTAATGACGACGTCGTGTGAACGGATACAGCGTTAAATCGGTATATCGGCCATTAAACCGATTTAAAGTCACAGTGTAGACCTGGCCTGTGACTACTGCAATCATGCTGTCCCTCTTGTTGATCTGGATGCTATGTGAAAGGTAGTTGCGGGGGTCATGACTCCAACAGCTCAAAGTTACTTTACCATTGAAGATGGCAGGTCTCAGGACCTTCTTCTGTCTAGTCTGTTCTGCAGGACAGTTTATTCCCCAAACCCTTTATTTTACAAATTCACTTTATGGAGTTGATTTTAAAATACATTTTTTAAAATAACGGTCTCTGCTGCTGTGTAGTTCAGACCAGTTTTCTTTTTTGTTTGCTTCATTACCAAGCAATCTTGTACAGATCCAGATAGAAGATAGGAATGAGATTGGAATTAAATTGGATGTCAGGCCGCTAAAAATATCTGAAGGACTGGTATCCAAGTTGCTCTCTGTATTTGGGAGAAAGGGCATGCCTAAGGAAGTACTCAGTTTGCATTGGCTTTACCTCTCAGGACAGCTGAGAGTATGAATGGCTAAATTCATATTTTCCATTCTGAGTACAGTGAAGGCACTGGCCCCATCTGGATTACCATGTATCCAATACTACCTAGAAGTGCAAGGAACTAGCTACTAGAAGTGAAACCTGTGAAGAAATTTAAGTACTGGTTCTTACACGTAGAATCTGTAAGGATACAATTCTCAGGTCATAGAGGTACAACTATAAAGGTTATGCTCCTGGTCTCTGGATCCAAAATAGTGAGAATTGGCTGCATCAAGTTGAAGGCCACAAAATCTAAAGGAGTAATAATGAGTCATTCCAACAACATGCACAACTGGTCAAATATTTAGAGAGATTTGACACAATAAATAATTGCTTGCTGAACCTAGTTCCAGAGCACGCAACAAGAGAGGATACTCTTGATTTAGTCCCAAGCAATACATATGAGTTGGTTCCAGAAGTAAAACAAAGCTGGAAGGCAAGCAAGAAAGTGTATTGCTGACAAGCTGCAATAATTTTACTTTAGCCGAAAGGATGTTCTTCAAAATGTAGAAGTAGAAAGGAAAATGAACTAGGACAGGTAAGTCTAGGTTGGGGATTGGAAGGTCTCAGAAATTGCTGAACAAATTGCCAGACACAGACAGATTCATTCTTAATTGTCACTAAATTTCATTCTTCATTTGTAAGCCCTTCAGGGTAGGGACTGTCTCTTCTTGTTTGTACAATGCCTAGTACACTAGGGCCATGACTCTAATTGGGGGTCTCTGGATGTTACTACAACACAAACACTTTAATAGTAATCAGAAGTTTGAAGTCTGCAAAAGAACCACTAGGAATGTAATCGATCATAAGTTTTTTGTCTAGGTAAAGTACTCTGGTACTTCAGTACTTTAAAAAACAAACAAAAAAAACCCAACAGATTCTGGGGGGCAATATGATGGGATCCCAGTGTGCCTGTCCTTTTTTTGCTTCCCAAAGACCGCTCTGTGGCCTTCCTTTTAGTAGATACCACCATGCAGCTTTTTTACAGTGTTTCACTCCACCACCTTTTAAACATACTAGTGCAGTTACAGTATTTACATTCCCCCACTCTACTATCCCTCCTCCAGTGGGTGGAGGAAGGTGTCTCCTCCCAGAGAACTCCCTTTCATCAGGCCCTGTGAGACATTTTTAATTTTCTTTCCCCCATCTCCTGCTTCTCTCCTCTTGAACTTTCTTCCTGTGCTCTTTATCCGTGGGCTAATTAAGTCATTTATTGTCCAGCCCCAGTCTAGTCTGGTAATCAAGAACTTCCCTCCTTAATCAGGGCCTTTCTGAGGCCTGATTGGTTAAACAATGACCAGAGTGCTGAGTCAGTCGCTGATTCTCAGGCAGTAATGGTCTTTAATTTCCAGAGAACCTTACCAGGCTGTACCACGTTAACCAGTTAGTGCAGTTAAAGACAGACCTATAAAATTAGATGAGCTCAGTTAAGAAGGGACAAGCCAGCAGAACTTTGCAAAAGAAAATCACTTCTTGTATTTGATTTCCTTGCAGCTGTCAGATAAATAGAAAAAAAGAACCCGTTCATATTAATGTATTTGGACTATCAAAAAGAGTTTGACAGAGTCCCTCACAAGACGTTATTGAAGCTAAGCGGGCAAAAGATGAAATATGAAACTTCTGCCATAGATTAGAAACTGGCCAAGAGAAAAAACTGAATAGGATTAATTGGTCAGTTTTTAACATTAAATGAAGATAATAGTAGGATGCCCAAGAACTCATACTAGGATTGGTGCTTACGATATTTAACAATGATCTGGAGAAAGGGGCGAACTGTGAATTGGCAAGAATTGCAGATTACACAAATTTAGGTTAGAGAAGCCAGGAATGACAGGAGCTGTAGATAAACTTGATGGCTGCTTAACCCTGACAAATGGAATCAGTGTATTAGAGTAACCATCTGAATTATTTATACCCAGTTCTGAGTTCTAAACAAAGGCCTGGTCTACATTAGAGTTAGGTTGACGTAAGCTGCCTTAATCATTATAATTGTCACTGTACACACCACAGCCTTGCTCCCACTGATGTAAGTGCTTTGCTACACTAACATCATAACTCCACCTCCACAAGAGGTGTAGGCTTATGTGGGTGTAGTTACGGTAACAGTGTCTGTGTAGACACTGCATTACTTACATTGGCGGTTGGCTGTCATTCTTGTCAATTTCACAGCTCCATGACAAGAAAGCCTGGTGCCGGTGATTGGCTCCAGCTAGAGTCTGGCTGCCCCTCGTCCGGACTCCCCCCTCTCAGCTGGGCTGCTGCCCATGCTCCCCATTGGGAACCCTGCTGCCCCCAGACTCTCTGCTTCCATCCTGGCTGCTGCCTGGGCTTCCCACTTCCAGCTCCCCACTCCGGAAGGCGAGAAGCCCAGGCAGTTGTCCCCTGCTCCTGGTGGGGAGCTGCACAGAGCTAAGAGCCCTGGCTTTTGGTCCCCACACTGCCCCTCTTCAGTCAGTTGAAGCGCTCCTAGTGAGGCCGGGCACCTCTGACAGAAGGAGGGTAGCGTGAAAGTCAGCCACCATAGTAATTACTGTTCATAGAGTAGACCTGCCCCAAGTATTTGCTGGAGGGGGGAATATGGATGTCATTGTGCACCAATCAGTGAAATCTAACAATGTGCAATAGTAGCTAGAAAACGAAACAAGCTGCTAGGCTATAGTAAGAAAGGGATAGAGTTTAATACTGAAAATATTATGTCGTTATTGTGTGAATCAGTAGTGAGTCCTTAGTTTGCATACTGTGTTCAGTTCTGGTCACAGCATTTAAAAATACATGTGAGCACTGCTGTATGCGCACGTGTGTACGTGCGTGCATTTGAGAATGCACTCCTGAGTGCTTGACTGTACAACTCTTAAATATTTATGGATGTAGTAGCTACATAGTTTGGAGATGGGATGGGGTGTGGGGGAAGTGACCTGTCAGAGGTATATAAAATAGGAAATGGTTTACTCCCTAGTAAACAGAGAGCTCCTACTTTTTATTTTATTTTATTCTTAAATAGAGCAAAAGGCACACAAGGAAATTCAAAAGCATCAATTTAAAATAGGTAAAACGGGATACTTTGTTTTTATACAATGCACAATTAATCTTATGGAGCTCATGGCCACAAGATATATCAAAATTAAGCACTTTGCAAAATTCCAGAAAACCCTAGACATTTGTGTAAATTTTTTACATAGGTAAATTTCATGAGATTAATAAAATAAGGGATATAAGCCCTCAAGTTTCTGAACATTAGGAATAGCCATACTAGGTCAGATCAATGGTCCATCTGGATTAATATTTTTTTTTTCTGATAATGGACAGTGCTGATGCTTCTGAGGGAAAGAACAGAACAGGGCAGGTATCAAGTGATCCATCCACTGTTGTCCAGTCTCAGCTTCTGATAGTTGGGGTTTAGGGACACCTGGAGCATGAGGTTAACAGCCATTGATGAACCTATCCTCCATCTAATTTTTTTTCTAACCCAATTATATTTTTGGCCTTCCGCATTTCCTGGCAACGAGTTCCACAGGTTGATTGTGCATTGTGTGAAGAAGTACTTTCCTCTGTTTTAAACCTGCTGCCTATTAATTTCATTGGGTGTTCCTTAGTTCTTGTGTTATGTGAATGGGTAAATAGTGCTTCCCTATTCACTTTCTCCACACCGTTTGTGATTTTATACACCTGTCATATCCCCTCTTAGTCATCTCTTTTAAGATGAGCAGTTTGTCTTTTTAATCTCTCCTCAGATGGAAGCTGTTCCATACCCCTGATCGTTCTTGTTGCCCTTTTCTGTACCTTTCCAATTCCTTTTTTTGAGATGAGGTGACCAGAACTGCACACAGTATTCAAGGTGTGGGCATGCTATGGATTTATATAGTGGCATTATAATATTTACTGTCTTATTGTCTGTCCTTTTCCTAAGAGTTCCTAACATAGTTAGCTTTTTTTGACTGATGCTGCACATTAAGCAGATATTTTCAGAGATCTATCCATAATGACTCCAAGATCTATCTTGAATGGTAACAGCTAATTTAGAGCCCGTCATTATGTATATATAGTTGGGGTTATGTTTTCTAATGTGCATTACTTATCAACATTGAATTTCATCAGCCATTTTGTTGTCCAGTCATCCAGTTCTGTCAGAACCCTTTGTAACTCTTTTTGCAGTCAGCTTTGGTCTTACCTGTCTTAAGTAATTTTTTATCATCTGCAAATTTTGCCACCCCACTGTTCACCCTCTTTTCCAGATCATTTATAAATATGTTGAACATCACAGGTCCAGTACAGATTCTGGGGGACACTGCTATTTACCTTTCTCCACTTCAAAAACTGACCATTTACTCCTACCCTTTGTTTCCTATCTTTTAATCAGTTGTTGATTAATGAGTGGACCTTCCTTGTTATTCTATGACTGCTTATTTCGCTTAAGAGCCTTTAGTGTGGAACCTTGTCAAAAGCTTTCAGAAAAGTCCAAATATACTATATCAACTGGATCCCTGTTGTCCATGTTCTTGTTGATGCTCTCAAAGATTTCTAATAGATCGGTGAGGCATGAGGCATTTACAAAAGCCATGTTGACTCTTCCTCAACATATCATGTTTATCTGTCTGATAATTTTCTTTAGTATGGTTTCAACCAATTTTCCTGGTACCGAAGCTAAGCTTACTGGCCTGTTAGTTGCCAGAATCATCTTTGTAGCCTTTTTAAAAAATAAGTGTTAAATTAAAACTGGTACAAAGTCTGATTTAAGCGATAGGTTACATACCATAGTTAGTAGTTTTGCAGTTTCCTTCAGAACTCTTGGGTAAATACCATCCGGTTTTGCTGACTTATTACTGTTTGTTTATCTGGGAATAAATCAACCACTAATGGCCTAGGATTTAAGATGCCCCAAGAGAAAGTTTTTAGGAGACTAGACCAGTTGGGTTGCAAGTCTGCTTCTGTTGCTGCTCTGTCACTTTGTACAGTGAGCTATCAAGCAGTGATTGCCAGGAATCGCTTTTACGCTTGAGGTTAAGTTGTTCTCTTCATGGACTCCCAGCCTGATGAGAAAAGCAAAGCGCTAAAGCTCATCATGGAGGACCAGAATATATCTCAACACAAGCGGAGTAGGATGTATTCAACACTTCAGCAAGATCGGTGTCAACAACTGTAAACACATTATCTTTCTGAGTAAGGACCTTGGACTTTCCCCAGAAGCCCAAGTCATGGCTGAAAGCTTGATTTTTGAAGATATTGACCTTTTCAGATGGAAAAACAGATACAATACTGGAGAGATTTAGGAAGACCAAATTGACAAATCCTTGGTGATCCAACCACTCTTCAGCATGAGATATCCTTTAAGTCTGAGAGGTAATTCCTTCCTGCTCAACTACCACCTCAGCATGAACAATACTAAAAAGGTCCCCTCATTCAGTTCCATGTGGATTAGCATTGCAGGAGCTGTCAGCATGGCAGAGCCTGTTCTCATTAACTCATCTGGCTCCACCTGCAGAGGCTGATGGAAGAGTTCTGCCCTCCGCTCTTAGTTATCCTCTTCTCTCTTTGATGTCTGGCTTTGTTAGTAGTACAGTAGAATCTCAGAGTTATGAATTGACCAGTCAACCACACCCCTCATTTGGAACAGGAAGTATACAATCGGGCAGGAGTAGAGACCAAAAAAAAAAAAGCAAATATAGGACAGTATTGTGTTAAATGTAAAGTACTTAAAAAAGGGAAAGCAGCATTTTGTTCTTCATAGTAAAGTTTGAAAGCTGTATTAAGTCAACATTCATTTGTAAACTTTCAAAAGAGCAACCATAGCGTTTTGTACAGAGTTATGAACGATCCCCATTCCCGAGGTGTTTGTGACTCTGAGGTTGTACTGTGGTAGTATTGTTACAGTGTGGACTAGAGAGGTGTGTTGAGGGTAATAGAGGCTATGTGATCCAGTCACACCCAGTTCTGTCTCTGACTGACTGCATTCCTCATCGCTTTTCAGGAATTCCTTTAATGAGAACATTCCAAGACATGGTATTTTTTTCTCTCTGATCAACCTAGAAGCTAAGGAAGCACTTCAGTGATATGAGGGAAAATATTTCCAACTCTTGATACAAACCCACAGAGAGAAGATTATTTTATATTAACTTGAGAAAAACAAATATACTTAGCTGAAGATTTAAGTTTTATGTGATGATGCCATGGCTATGACTCCTTCTGTAAAGCAGAAGGACTAGTTGACTAGCAGATAGCCTATGGCCTATTCCATTAGATTTCAGATTACATTCATGACAGGGATGAAAATATTTCTTCACCTTGAAATCTTTAAAGCTGCACCATAGAATTCAAGTTGCACCTTCATGCAATGCTGTTCTCAGTTTAGGAGAGCAGCGTTATTCAGGAGAGCTGTGCTTCATTATTCACGAAAGCTGGTATTTTCAATGGAGTCTTAAGTACTTAGTCACACCATCTAGAGACAGGGCTACTGGTCAGTCCCCCATGCACAAAGGTCTTCACAGTCTATTCTAGATAGAAAGGGTTACTTGCCTGTAACTGGAGTTCTTGGTATCCTGCCTTTGCATATTCACAATCACCCACTCTCCTCCATTTTCTGGCGTTTGCCTTTAGTATACTGAACGGACAGAAAGGAATGGAGGGGAGTTGGAGCTGATGTCCTTTCTATATACTTGGGTCTGCACAGGGACTGTATGTGCTACCCTCAACAGCCACTGCTCTTTAGATGGTTTCTCAGTTTGCAGCAACAAGCTACATAGTGTGAGATTGTGGATCTGCAGAGGCAATCTACTTGGAGAACTCAAACTGCAGTGAGTTAACCTTCTTTTAGCACACTTCCTTTATCAAAGGGCATTATGAACTTTGTCTGAACTTCATTGAGTTTTCTGTGCATAGTGAGGGCAGAATTTGGGCCCAAACTAAGAATGGATTTTTTTGTGTGGATTTTAGGAGGAGTCTGTTTTAGGTCATGTTTAATCAGAAGGCAGCTTCAGCTGAAATCTTGTTAAATAATTCATTGCTTCTTAAAAATGAGATTTGAAAAAGTAAAGAATAATATATATGCTTGACTGGATCTAACTGAGGCCTTCAGATCTGCTGCAGTTTTGACTGTTACTCTGTTTTATAATCCATCAAAAATAACGTGTGAGCAGACAGTTCACCTTTTTACACTGGGCTTGCAGAAGGGTCTGGAAGCTAGGTGGTGGTGGTGAAGGATAAAGTGATCACTACAAGATTTCACAAATGCTGTGTGTTTCATGCTCTTTGTCTGGCTTCTGTCATTCATAACCTATTATTCAGTTCTACATTTTCTGCATGTAACAGTTGGAAGTACTCCTGTATACCCAAATCATTTTCCCTTCTCTTTCCTCCCTCTTACCTGACAAAATTTACTAACTGAAGAGTGAGAAAGTGTGTGTGTGTGTGTGTGTATGTGTATATATGTGTGTGTATGTATGTGTATATATATATATAAAATATATATGCGATATATCTAATAAAACACAGTGTAAATATCCTTGAATAGGTTCAGGATGCCATTTTCCATTCTCCAAGACTCTTGAAGTTGCTCTTGTACATTTTAGGAACCTGCAGAGAATTGAATGACATCTTCTGTAAAACCTCAGTGGTCTTACAAATAGATTCTATCTTCCTTAGTGAGGAAGCAAAATACCCTCCTACCTAAAGAACAGAGATCCTTTCTTTTTTTTTTCTTTAAGCCCAAAATCTTGTGAATGGTATTGTAATACATGTCTTATTGAACTAATTTATTCATTACCTAATGTCTCAACCCAGTGGATTTTGAAGAGCCTTTCCTGACTCGAGAGATGCAAATTTCCTTCCTCTTCCTATTTCATTCCCTTCAAAAATAAATAAATATTCAACTGAGTACAAAAAAATTAGTAACAACCTGGAGCCCAAGTAGGATGACCAGATTTTTGGAGCCATGAACCAGTACATTTTTAGGATTATTGGAGGGAGTCTATGCCAGCTGAAGGGGAGATTGGACTGAGGTCCATGTCGGGCCGGGGACTGAGGATCCAAGCATGTCTGATGTCCAGTGGGAGGGAGAATGTCACTTGTCCTGCCTCACTGAATGGTAACTGGAGTCCAGATATGTCTGAAAAGAGCACTCCACACAGCCACATCTGGGCCTCCATTGTTGCTCAAGTAGAGAGAAGAGAGGAAGTGTCGTGGAAGGAAAGGGAATAGATGGGGAGCTAGAAGAGGGGGAACTTAAGGAAAGGGTTGACCAATCATCAAGACAATGGCATTGAAACTGGGACAAAATCCATGCTATAATGGGTCAACAAGGCATCATGACTGCCTCATTAAAGCAGGATGTCTCTTAATCCTTGTCAAGAGACTGATCTTCTTATGAGAGGTTTTGCTTCTTTATATTCTTTCTGTGGTTATTGTTAGTTATTTCATTAGCCTTTCACATCTTACCCTGAATTATCATGACCTGGAACACAGAAGAGAGGATAAGTATTTTTCTTCAGGATGACTACAACCTCATCTTTTCTAATGGTAATTATCTAGCATAGTGGATTTTAGTGAGGGAGGCATGACAGGTGATCATTTCTGCTAAAGCTACTCTCCTAACCCTTCCAGCCAGTATCCCTGTATAGAACATGGTGGTCACTTTTCTGCATGTAAATTCTTTTGTTACTGAGATGGTTCTAGATTAGGGTAAACCCAAGGAAATTCTAGGCTCAGGATCAGGCATTGATGCCAGAGAAGTAATTTCAAAAGAGAGAAATGACTACCAGTCACTGCAAACTAGGGTCTTTCCTTTAGACTTGCTATTATATAAAATGTTAAGAGTTTCTAGCCCTCGTGCCAAGAAGCAAAATAAAAATAATTGTTGCATTGTAGTTAAGGAGTAAAATGTCCAATTTTCTTTCGGATTTTGACTCAGATGCTGAAGTCTGTTTGAGAATCCCTGTCATTCATTGCGTACTTTGTTTTCTGGTAGGAAGCTCGTGTATAAGTCATGTACAGTATATTGGGAAATATTTGCATCTCTTTGTCTGTGAATTTCTCCACTTTCATTTCTAAGAGCTGTGGTCCAAAGACTGAAGTAGAAATGAAAGATTTCAGCCCCTTAGATCGCTGAGAGAATAACAATGGTCTTCAGTAATGAAAGCTTAATACTGCTTCTAATTCTAAATTCTAATTTTCCTATTGATACTTAAGAAGGATCGTGTGTCAAATATGGGTGACTAATGGTTAATTAGGGTTTTGGCAATCTGACTTGTAGCGTCTAGTTGAAAGGACATGATTTGCTGCAGCTTTTACACCCGAATGGGCACACTTTGTACAAGCAGCCAAAGTGCTCTTCTGGCTTTGTGATTGCTCATAGGTTACCCCAGTTATAATGATGATTGAGTGAAAAGAGTGTATGTTCTTTCCTATTTCAGGTTGCTAGTATTGGAATCTACAGCTCCATCAGGAGATATGTCCCGCCCACACCACATTGCATCAGTTGTTCCAAACCGCTATCCCCGTTGGTTCACGCTAAGTCACATTGAGTCCCAGCAGTGTGAGTTGGCATCAACTATGCTAACAGCAGCCAAAGGTAGCGTTATCAATAAAGCTGATACATATTTTTAGTAGACATGCTATATTTCCAATATTGTGTTTCAAACATAGAGTGAAGTTAATTTAAAACTGCTGCTTAGGAGTCTGAATTTTGATCTGAAAAGCACTTGAGGAGGAAACAACTAACTGAACAAATTTAAGGCTGTCACTTGGTTTTCTAGCACTGCTGCTAGACCAGCTGGATAGTGGCCAGACAGACTGGGTTCGGGTCTGAGACAAGTTATTTGTTTTGCAGCGGCCTAATGTGGATGGCAAGACCCAGCAGTGGACAAGTCGGTTCTAGAATTCTTTAAATTAAGACAACTTCGTAGAATTTACCGAATTAACATCAGCAGGCACCTGAGGGATATTTGATTTCATGTTTTCTGTTCACGTGCATTTAGTTAGTTCTTTCTAAGAGAACTTGTATGGCTGAAACTTTCTTATATTGCTGTAGTTCAGGCACGTGTAGTTCAGGGCCACCCAGAGGATTCAGGGGGCCTGGGGCAAAGCAATTTCCATTTAAAAAAAAAAAAAAAGTTGCGATACTATAGAATACTATATTCTCGTGGGGGCCCCTGCAGGGCCCAGGGCCTGGGCAAATTGCCCCCCTCTGGGCGACTCTGGTGTAGTTGTAACATCTGCACCATTAGTGAATGTTTTTAGGTAACCTAATTGTTTCTTTGTTTTGTGGTTTTGTTTTTACATTGCAGGTGATGTTCGGAGGCTGGAAACAGTGTTAGAATCCATCCAGAAAAATATTCACTCCTCATCACACATCTTCAAGCTTGCCCAGGATGCATTTAAAATAGCAACACTCATGGACAGTTTGCCAGACATCACTCTTTTGAAAGTTTCTTTGGAGTTAGGCCTTCAGGTATTCCCCAAATTAGCTATTGCTGCAGTAAGAGACTGTGAGTCCTTGGACCAAATTCAGCCCTGCAATGGTGGGTGCAGCTCCCATTGAAGCCATTGAGAATTCTACCCACTTGTGCAAAGTCCAAACATGGCCCCTTCTCTTCACTGATTTGTATAGTACTGATAAATATAGGGCCAGCATATGGCACCAGCTTTGGCCCTTTTACATGATACAGGTGGTGGTACAAGACTAGAACACCTTCCTGGGGGACTCCCCCAATTCGGGGGTAGCATGAGACTAGTGTAAGCAGCCGCTGTATAGGAGTGTATTCAGGATGAGAGGAGGAATGGCCAGCGAGCTAAGCGCTCTGGTATTCTGGGCTGTGGAGAAACCAGTAGGCAGACTTGCATGTCTATCTAAATTAGAGCAGCCAGCGCTTGTGGCTGCTCTAACATATATGTTGGGGCTGCTGTGGCACCTAGACCAGACCAACATTAAGAAGATGAAAAAGTGGCATAAAGCACAGAGGCAGTTGTACACTCTTGTAGTCTTAGTGAATGGATCTTCTTTGTGTTATGCTGTAGTCAAAACATTTTTCAAGGAAATTGAATCTTCAGTTTGCAAGGGACTGCGTCTTTAGTAAGTTCTGTTTGGAAGCTATGTGCATACATTCCATTATTGGTGGGGAAAAAAATATTTTCTTCAGGTGGCCTCTTTGCATTCCTGGGGATGCACAGATGGTGCAGTTTGGGCCAATGGAGCCTTCTAATAGCAGTGTCCATTGGAGCAATTGTTGGAATGCAGAGCTGTAAAAGGAAGAGAGGGGGAATGCTCCAGGAACTTTAGTTCCTATGAACTACTGTAGTGGAGAGACTGGGATCCTTGGACCCAAATTCATTGGAATAAACATTTCTCAGTGCCATCACAACCTTTGTTTAGTTAGTGTTTAGTTCTTTTTATTTCATTTCTTTTTTTCTTCTCTTGGATATTTTTATTAAGGACTCTGTGATCTGGCACAGGTCTTCGGTTCCAATTGTCAGGACTTAAAGAAAATAAAAGAAACGTAGGTTCAAGTGTTAGACGTCTTACCTGTCAGCTTTCCGCTTTTGGACACAGATGTGCTTTGTCTGGCCCTCTAGAGGAGTGGGGAAGTTGTTCATCGTCTCGTCAGTGTATATGCAACATTTCCATCCTCAGGGCCTGAAAGGAGCATCAGAATTTTCTGGAAGCTATGCTGTAGCAGTAAGCATTAGTGACTAAACCCTCAAATTCCAAAGCACAGTGATGCAAGTGCTGGGAAACTAGCTTCTGCTCTAGTCCCCAACGTGGTTTAAAGAGCCAGACAAAGTCCCAGCACTGGCATCTGCCTTCCTGACTGGAGCCAAAACAAAGGGGCCAGTCTGTGGAAATATTGCAAAGATCACATCCAGCATAGCAATAAACAGTTGGCCTTACAGGTGTCAGCCTCTGCTGAAAGAGCCAGTCCTCAAGGGCCTGCCTCTGAGAATCCAGGACTTCCAGTTCATCATGCTGAGGTGCAAGAGCATGTCTATAGTTTTGTGGCCTTGAAGTCAGAGTCACAGCAAAGGGTGGTTTTGAAAGCTAAGTCTATATGGGATCATCCTGCCCCATATCCATTGTCATTGTTTCTGTGCTTGAAGCCTGATAAGGCACCTGATATTTCCTGCAATCAGAAGCGGGCCTTCGTGCAGCACTGTATACATTATCCTCTGTACTTGAAGATAAAAATAAAAAGCATATGCGGTGAGGCAGGTTCATCCTTCTCCAGGAAAGAAAAAGAGAAATCTTGCAAGGCTGAACCAGTTTCCTTGGCTATACAAACTTCCCAAGAGATGCAGGATCCTCCCCCTGGACTTCTACTGGTGCCCTGGGGAAATATCTTGCCCCTTTTCAGCTTTTCACTTTAACCAAACCATTGTCACGCTTGAAAACTTCCTCAGATTCAGAATCGGGCCACGTCCAACCAAAGAGCTTTATTTGCCCTTCCCCTCACAAGGAATGGATCAAGAAATCTAGAGAGCATTATTGAGACTCTGTTCCAACCTTTCAGATTGTATGACTTCACTCTCCTGCACCCAGGGATTATAATAGGAAATTCTAAACTGGGTACTGGCAGAACTGGGAAGGTACCACCATGGGCAGTGTGGCCATAGTCTCCTTCTAGTAGGCATTGCTGTGAATTTAAAGGGACTGAAGGAAGCTGGCAAAAAGGGAGCCATCTTCCAAAAGAGTTAGAGGTAAATGCCCTGCACTGGAACCATCCTGCCTGGGTATGTAGCTCTTGCTAGTATCAAGGGAACAGTCTCCTTTACTTGTCCTGGACACGCTGCCTGAAGAACTAGAGGCCTGTTGAACCTCTGAAAGTAGATATGAATCCTGTTCCTTACCAGAGGATTTGTTCCACTTTCTTTAACTCATTGAGGGAATGGTGACTACCTTAAATGTCCTTTTGGTAACTTTAGAGAAAACTACACACACAGTTCATGACACAGTTGTTTACCCTCTAGGAACAAGATTACCCTGCCAATTCTAGATGGTTTATTATAGGCTGGCAAAAAATACCTAGTTAGACCCAACATCTTGACTAGTAATTTGTAAGCAAGCCGACAAGTTACCTCTGCTGAGGGCTTTGAGTTCTTCCAGACCCAAACAGCTATTATTGATTCGATGGCAGCTCCCACTACCAAAGAGCTAAAAGATCAAGTCCGCTCTACCCCCTTTTGGATTGAAAGGGTAAGAAGGTAAACCCTAGGTAGAAAGAATTTCTCCTCTGCCACTTTCAGAATTGGAATGGTGAACTGCCAGGTGGTGATGTCCAGATACCAGGGGGAAAAAATAGTGCACTTTGCACAGTCTGTACCAAGTCAAAGGAAAAGTGGCCCAAATCCCTTATTAACAAAGGTTGATCAATTGCTAAGTATACATTGTATCTAAAGCTGTAGTATCCACGATTACATTGAGGCACCACTCATGATTACATTTGTCTGAACTATTCTTGGAACAAGAGCTAAGGTAGAAGACTTCACTCTTCTTCCCCATTCCTCTTCAGGAATTCTTATCAGAAGAACTTGCTAAGATCAGAAATTCATTCACTGCTAGAGTTGGTGGGTGCAATAGAGAAAGTTCCTAAAGAGTTTCCACGGATGGCATTTTATTCCAGGTACTTCTTATCCTAAACAACGATGATGATCTTCAACCCATTCTAGACTTTCAGAAACTCAACTTTTTTTTTCATCAGAAAGTTCAAATTCCATATCCATATCCTAGCCTCTGTCATCCCCTCCTCTTTCCAAGATTAATTTGTGGCTCTTGATTTACAGGATGCTTATTTTCACATCTTATGCAGATATTTGCACTGAAAATACCTGAGGTTTGTTGTGGGAAGAGATCATTATCAATGCAAGGTTCTTCCATTTGGTCTGTCTGCATCATCTTGAGTATTCACAGAGTGCCTTTCAGCAGTGACAGCATGCTTGAGATGTCAGAGTATCCATATGTATCCTTACTTGGATGATTAGCTTACCAGGGCATCCTCATAGCAGGAATGAGCAAAAGCTCTATCATAAAGATGTACCTTATTCCAAACACTGGGTTCAGGAAAAACTGGTAGAAATCACGCACAGTTATGACTGAGCAAGAGGGGAAGGTGACCTTGGAGCATTTCTAGATACTCAGCTTTCCATCGAAAAGAAAACTACTTAAAAATCCTTATGGCAATAGAAATACTACCTGGAACACAGTAACGATCTCCCTGGAACTGATGGGTGTTATGGCTTCAGCAATGTATGTAACTCTATATGCACATCTGAAAAAGAGACCTCTACAATACTAGTTAGTTGAATGCTGTATGACAAATACTGATAGAATGCTTTGTGAAATTGACACTAGCCAGGGATGTGTTCCTACCTCATAAGAGCTGTATTCAACCCCCCAGCTTCCTCAGCCATAGTCAACACTTCCAATCTGAGCTGGGGAGCTCATTGCAAGAATTTGACAATTCAGTCACTAAAGTGTTGACGTGGAGGCTTTTTCGTGCAGAAATTCCAGAGTTGAGGGATATGTTGGGCTCTCAAGTCCTTTTTTCTTACATCTAGCTGGCAGAGTGGTTAAATATTATCAGATATACTACAGTGATATTTTGCATGAACAGCAATGGGACACATTCCAGCCAGCTGTGCAAGGATGCTGTATGTAGGTCTGTAGGACTGCTGCATAGTGCACTGAAACTCTTCACCTTGAAGGCAAGGACAATTGTAAGCTCAATAGGGCAGGGACAGTCTTTGTTTACTGTATTTGTGCTGTGTCTAGCACACTGGGGTCTTGGACCATGCCTAGGGCTCTTAGGTGCTACAGTAATATAAATAATTAATAATATAATCGCAGGTCAGCTGAGTGGAGACTTACATGACCAGCACAAGCTTTCACTCAAGAACTCCATAGCAAAGATGTCTCCAGTTGGGGTATCTGGAAATTAAACCTTCTTGCAACTTCGCTTGTCAGAAGTTTTGCTCCAAATCTGAATACGACAAGGTGGTTGAAGTAATACCTTTCATTGGACTTACTCGAAAGCTTGTCCCTTCTACCAACAGAAACTGGTCCAATAAAGGTATTACCTCACCCAGCTTATCTTGATCAGCTTTATATATTTCTCATGGGGCAAGGGAATGCTGAATGTTTTCTCAGTGATATTCTCATTATGTAATATGGAGGACTCCTTGTTGTGGTCATCTAGATTTCTGCGGGTTCTGCACAGTTAACTGCATCATCCTTTCTGTACAATTTCAGGTACTGAAAATTATAAACATGTTACTTGCTTGTACTAGAACAATCCTTCACAAAATTAGTCACAGTTCTTACTGGAACAATCACATGTAAATATAAAAATGAGAGAGAAAGAAACAGTCTATTTGCAAGTGGATTTGAAATATGGAGGTACTGCCTTTAAAAACCAGATACAGGACCTTTACTAGAATTTTGATCATGTTCATGTTGAGCTTCTTTAAATTGAGGTTTCATTCTGATAGACGAGTCAAATCATTATTGATTCTGAAAAGAGAAACAACCACTGGAGACTTGGCTGAATTTAGCAGCAGAGCGCATTGCAATAAGCAATAAGACTAGTATATATCACAGCAGTCAAGTGAAAGGCAATACTAAGGGTCTAAGGAAAAAAAGTTCATGGCTGGCGTACTCAAAATTGGCATAGATATCATCATCCATTTTAAATGCCACTTTTTCTACTTGAAAATTCTTATATTTATAATGAAGCATTTGATTATTTTTGAGGGAAAATAAAATCTTTTATCCGACCTTAAAAGAGCTGCAGTTTTATTGTGTGATGTAGAATGTAGTTCTGAAAATAATCTGTCCTTCCAATAGAACTGGTTGGCATTTTTCAAATCTTTGAAATTTGAACGAAAAACATGACCATTTTGGGTAGGATTATTTTGCAATTTTTCAAGCAGTGCTTTGTCTAAATAACACAAATTCTTAATTGTTTGTGTGCTATCTCAACTTTGTAGCAGAATTCATTTGTCTTAAGTGTCCATCCAATGCTTGTTTGTTTTTAAATAGGTGATGCGGATGACATTGTCAACATTGAATTGGCGGCGGCGGGAGATGGTGAGATGGTTGGTAACCTGTGCAACAGAAGTAGGTATGTTCTGCAGATATTGTCCAAGGAGTAGTGCCTTCATTAGCCTGTCTTAAATGGTTTGGTGGTTTCATTTTGTTTGGCTGTGTATAGACACTAAAGTCAATCACTTTCTATTGGTTTGTGGAAATTAGTTTCTGATTAGAAGTCTTTAATTAGAGCAATAACAAGCAATTTTCTTGAGCACATAAGATAACAGACACAGCCCAAGTAAAATCAGGACTGAATAATTTGGTATACTTTGTCTTTCAGGATGTAGAGTGAAGCAACTAGTCCATTCCCATGTGTATCACTGTTTGTGGACTTGTGGTCACTGTCCACATGTTAAGAAGTAGTGTACTCTGCAAGTAGCTCCATTGATTTCAGCATAGAGTAAGGTACCACTCAATACGAGTGTGGATGACAGAATCTAACCTTGTAATTAGAGTCTAAAGGAGAGGTGCTCTGGTAGTTAGGGTGCTACTTTGGAACTTAGGAGATCCAGGTTCTAGTCTCTGCTTTGCCACAGACTTTTTGCGTGTGGTTTGGTGAGTCACATAGACTCTGTGTGCCTCAGTTCCCCACTTGTAGAATGAGCATGATAATACTTCCCAACCTTACAGGAGTGTTGAGGATAAAAAAAACAACAACCTGAAGTGTTCAGAATTTGCAGTAATGAAGGCACTATAACCTACCACAGATACAGCAATTTTAATTGTCGTTAGTATTACTCTATTAAAGCACACATACGATCTTTGTACATGCTCCTACTTTTCGTGGATTTGAGTCAAATTCTGTCTAGTAAACAGCTGAGACCACTTTGTGTTTCGGAACTTCATGAACCCACTTTTTCTGTTCAGGATTATTTTGTCCTTTGCCTTATACTCATCTGAGAAATTAATACTGCTGGCAGCCTGGAAAATATAGTTTGCCTTTCTATGCCCTCAGACAAAAAGTGGTGCATATCTGCAAGTTTTCATGCAATGGTGCAGTGTTTTTTGCTTTTATAGCTTGACTAAGTATCTCTGGATACTAGAGCATATCTTTTATTTTGTTCAGTTGCCTGTGTACAGATAAAATGCCTTTATTCGTGCCATATTAAATTAGCTCACACGTGCTAGTAGAAATGTTCAGTAAAGATACTATAACACCATGCAAACCACCTTTAAGACTTAATTGAGTTTGTAAAGCAGGGACTCTGTCTATTTAAATGAAGATCTGGCATTCTCTGGTTACATTGTATCTCTTGCACATGAATAAAGGGTGCACAAGAAATGCCAAGTGCAACAGAGGCAATGAGGACCTCTGGTTGTGGTTTAGGTGAGCTCACAAGCACGTGTAAATACGGTCTAGCCATAATAAGGCACTCTACTTGCCTGTAGTCACTGTTCTCTCCCACAAGAGCAGTAAAATGGTACTAAAGAACACTGCACACAAGTAGAAAAACCAGTAGCACATATTGCTAAGAATATTTCCCTCTGAAGGAACATATCAGTTGATATAAAATTGTTCTGGAAGCATGGTTATAATTGAATACTCTAGTACAGTGGTTCTCAAACATATCTGATTCTCTCCCCCCCTTCTTTGTTTCTGTAATCATTTCTCTCTTCCCCCTCCCCCCTCCGACCCCCACCATCCCCCAGTACATATACCACCACCCAGCTCTGAAGGCAGAGCAGAGAGAAGCAGCTGCTGACAAGGTTTTTCACCTTCCTCTGCAGCATGGGGCACGGGTCACTTGCTGGAGGATTCTTTGCAGCTTGCGGTCTTCAAACCACAATTTGAGGATTCAGTAACTCAGACATAGGTTAGGGGTTTGTTATAGAAGTGGATGGGTGAGATTCTGTGGCCTGCATTGTGCAAGAGGTCAGACTAGATGATCATAATGGTCCCTTCTGACCTTAAAGTCTATGAGGTGCCCAGCTCCGAAGGCAGCACCTCCACCAGCAGCAGTGCAGAAATAAGGGTGGGAATGTGAAAAGTGATATTTGTCAATATCACTTTTCACAGCAGATTTAGCGCCCCATTGCCACTCGTACTTCTGCACTGCTACTGGCACCCTGGAGCTGACAGCCAAAGCCCTGCTGCCTCCTGGTGAGGGATTGGGGGTCAAAACCAATCTCGGGTGGCAGCGCTCCATCTGTTCCCTTTTTCCCTCCTCTTGGGTGGGTGTGCATGGCCTTTCTGCATGAGCCCCAGCCACCTGGGGCTGACAGCCGGAGCTCTTCACAAAAAACAAAACCACGCAGCTCACGCATCCCTTGACATATTCCCATGTCTCCCTTGAGGCCCGCCCTATAGTTTTAGTGCCAAATACAAACACATGAGCAGTTTTGAGATAACTTAAAGCATTTTGCCCTGCCATGACAGGACTATTGACATAGAGAAAAAGGAGGGGAAATAGTTCTAAAAATTAGATTTTGAGGGTTGATTTGAGCTGCTCGGTCAGATGCTGAGATATTTTAGTTCTGTAACTGGCCCCACGTGTAGGAACCAGGACTTGTTATCCAAAATGCATTATCTTAAATAACAAGAAAAACAAGATGTCTTTCCAAGAAGTTAAAACTTTATCATGTGACTTTTGTAGAGTCACTGAAGCTGTTAGAGAACTTGAAAGAGAATGCAGAGTAGCGTTATTTTAATATGCATTTCCCATCATGTTATCTCCATTGAGTTTGGTTGCATAAATAGCAGGTGGTTGGACGTACTGATAACTTAGGCTTAGTTTGAAAAAACCCCAAGTCGTGGTGAAAGCCGCTTTCTGGTTGAATCCTAGTGATTGTCAATTGTTCACGATCCTGTCTCTGTCTCTCTCAGGCGTTTATGCACTGGATAGCATCATGCAGAACTGGTTTACACTTTTCACTCCAACTGAGGCCACTAGTATTGTTGCTACAACAGTGATGTCCAACAGCACCATTGTCCGTCTGCATCTGGACTGCCATCAGCAGGAGAAACTGGCCAGCAGTGCTAGGACGCTTGCTCTACAGTGTGCCATGAAGGATCCTCAAAACTGTGCCCTCTCTGCACTGACCTTATGTGAAAAGGATCACATAGCTTTTGAGACCGCTTACCAAATTGTTCTAGATGCTGCTACAAAAGGCATGAGCTATACGCAGCTTTTTACTATAGCACGCTATATGGAACATCGTGGTTACCCTATGCGGGCCTACAAGCTGGCCACTTTGGCCATGAACCATCTCAACCTGAGTTACAATCAGGACACACACCCTGCCATTAATGACGTTTTGTGGGCATGTGCACTCAGCCACTCCCTTGGGAAAAATGAGCTTGCAGCTATAATACCTCTGGTGGTCAAAAGTGTCAAATGTGCAACAGTACTGTCAGACATTTTGCGTAGGTGTACTTTGACCACGCCGGGAATGGTGGGACTTCATGGAAGGAGGAACTCTGGTAAGCTCATGTCACTGGACAAAGCCCCTTTAAGGCAACTCCTGGATGCCACGATTGGAGCCTACATTAATACAACACATTCGCGACTCACACACATCAGCCCTCGACACTATAGTGAGTTTATAGAGTTCCTTAGTAAGGCCCGAGAGACTTTCTTAATGGCTCATGATGGACACATTCAGTTTACACAGTTTATTGACAACCTAAAACAAATATACAAAGGCAAAAAGAAACTGATGATGTTGGTTCGTGAACGGTTTGGTTGACAAAAATGTGTGAGGGCGGGGGGAGGGTAGGGGAGGGGTGGTTTGTTTTTACTTGAGCCTGCCTTTGTATCCTTTTTAACTTAAAGAAACAGAGCCACACCGGTATTATATGTGTATAGTTATATTGAGTTTGCAAACTAAATTGTCATGTTGTGAAAGTTTGTGTGTTTATTTTTTTCCTTTTTTTTTCTTTTTCTTTTTCTATTTTGTATGAGAGAGAGGTTAAAAAAAGGTTTGGTTTACACTGAGTATATGTTGTCAAGTGGCAAAAGCCCACATTGCTCTCCTGTTCTTTCTGTATACGTTCACAGCCTCAAAAACAAAAATATATATTGCAATGGCTTTAAAAACCAAACCAAACACCTCCATCCTGTGATAAGTACCTCGAATGGATCCAGCTTTACTCCTTTGTAACTCATCCTTACATTTCAACATAGTTAAACAAACCAACAAATGAAATAGTAATAGTTAAAAGGCTGACCACGTGGCTTTGCAGTGCTGTTCATCCAGAAGCATGGCACACAATGCTTGTGCATGTGGAAACTTAGCGACTGTCAACATACATTCTCAGGGATTTATCAAAAAAAAATTAAAAAAGAGAATGAGAGCATTTATTGTACTGTATATATATTATAGTATATGTCTGAATATTGAAAAAATATAACATTAACTAATTTATAAAAAAAAAATTCTATGTAATGCAAAATACTTGAAGCTGCAGTAGCTTGGTTTTAAACAAAAAAAAAGAAACCTATCAGAAGGACTAAAGTGCGCCTTGCTTCAGGGTTGGCTCAGGTGGTGAACTATGTGCTGGGCATCTATGCAGAGCCACCTTTTGGATTGCATGGTTGGACTGATACCTATTGGGGGAAATTTTATATATATATATATTTATACAATCTGTGTATACATATATATGTATATGTATACACACATACACACATGCTTGTAACAGGCACTATAGTAAAGAGGGACAACAAAATACACAGCCAGAGCAGCAAGCCTTAGCATTAAGAATACAGTATGCCAGAAGTGGGGTTTGTGCCTCCTAGCCTAAAAGACTTAAAGAAATATCCTTTTTGACACAAAACACAAAATGTTTTCCAAAATGATTGACATGATACATTACGCCTTTGCAGTGAGCTAATAATAAGCTAACCTTTGTGCGCAAATAACATATATATATAATATTTTATATATATATATGCTGCATAGGTATTTTGACTTTGTGCAGGACAGAAAGTTGTGTAGGTATGACTGTTCTACTTTTCAGTTTATTTTTTAATATATTTTATTTTCTCTAGAATTACTCAAACAAAAGCAGCCTTCTATCTTGCCTTGTCTTAATGCTTTAAAATAACCAAACTGGAGATCTAACTACCAAACTGTTCATTATATTATTAAATACCAACTTTGGTTACAGTATAGTGTCTTTACTTTAGCTGATGGTTCTGTATCCTTGTGCTTTTTAAAGCAGTTTTTATGTTTTGGTGCAAAAGTTGTCCAGTGTCTCTTGTTCCCTTCATTAGAGAACATGCTTAGAGGTATGTTTGTAGGTATTTTTGTTTAGAGAAACTATTTCATGCTCTCCATTTTATTTATTATAATAGGTAAAGAGGTTGTACTTCATCACCCATGTAAACATGCTCATGAAGTTGAAAGTAATTCAGATTTGATACACTGATATCAATTTATTTATGTAACTAAATCACTGTTTTATAAACTTGTTAATGATCAACAATTTTTTGTTTTGATTAAAATTAGTTTTTTGAAAGTTGATTCTGCCTCCTTTATGGTGTCTGTTACTGCAGCTCAATTCTGTAAGTGTAGCTTATACGTCTTACATGCCACAGCTTTTATGCATGGTGTAATACTGTGTTAAGATATTCCATGGCCATTTCTTTAGCAATCTGTATACTGGGAAACAAAACTTTGGTTTTCCGAAAAAGAGATTTGTAACTGGTGATTTTTCAAAAATTTCAGTTCTACCCATTCTTGCATAAAGACAAAAGATATAGTGATAAGGCATATGGGGAAAGAATTAATGCTGCTTGCTAATAAAGATGCTTAGTCTGTTGTATAATAGAGCCAGTTCAGACATATCTCCCAGTGTGGAAAGTACAGCTTGCTGATGCATCGTTTTCATGGAACAGCATTGGTTAGGTTGATACGAGAAATTTGAAAAATCCTTGTGTATGTGGTAGCACAGTACTTTTTTTCTATTTATTTTCAGTTTACTTGCATATTTTCTGTATTCCACAATATGTAGAACAGCTCATTCCACACAGTATTATGAGTCACTGCCTTCTCACTCACCAGTCAACATCTAGGATCCTCCAGTTTTCTGAAGCACTCCTTATGAAGTGGTCTGATGCAGTTCTCGTGACCTTAATGAGTCCTGATTTGTGTGGCTAGTTTTATCTTGCTGGGAGAAGGGAAATGTTCCACTGTAACAGGAGTGCCCTGTTCTTAATATTCTATCAGCTGTGAAATAAAAAATGGGTAAGAGTTGGAGATGCACAGAAACCAGACTACACTGAAATGTCTCCTCATTTGTAGAACGAGAGAGAGAATCTGGTTGGCTCCACTGTAAGGTTCTCATCTATACCAGTCCTGAGACAACACTTGTATAATAGAAGATGCCAGTGACACGCATTAATTTGCAAAAAAGCTCTGTTGATAGCAAATATTAGATACATGAAGACTGTCCTCTTTTATGTGTCTGATACTTGGGGTAATAGAGCCTTCTTTTTATAGTCAGAAGCACTTAACTTGGACCTAAACATTTTTTATTTGTACATGTGTGGTACTAGAATATCAACAATATCATGTAAACCAGATATTTTGTACACTGCTGGGCTGAAATCTTAACACCTTCAACACTAGTCATCCGTGCAGATGCACATCCTGGATTTTCTCTGCCTTCTTCCAGACTCTCATACCATTGAGTATTTTGACACCATTAATAATGGATCTGTATGTATATAAGACATCTTGCAAATTAAAACCAAATGAATGGGAACACCTCAGTTACTGTGACTGCTCTTTACATGGAACTGACCACTCTCTTGTGCTCTCATCCTAGGATTTAGTTGACTTAGACACACTTACTTTATTTTCTAGTTACTCATTCTTCACTTTGTTTGCAGAGTTCTGTTCCTTTGTTCAACCTCAGACCCACCATGCATTGCTTTTCCCATGCAATAAATTCAGACTGTATAATCTGAATTCCCTCACTTGACTCCTTCCTGTGATTCTTCCATTCCCTTGTTTGGGTACTTTTAAGTATCTTAAGATGAAGGGAGAATCAGCAACTAATGAATAAAAATGTCAAAGCATTGCCACTCTGCCCCCAAATCTGCTATGCTATGAGACTTGTGCCAGTTAGGTGGGGGGGGTGGGGGGATGGAGGGAGATTTTGTGCCATATCTGATGTAAAATGCATGTCTGACTACCAGCCCAAGGCAATTAACAGCCAAGCTGTCATAACTCAACAATATCCACTTTCCATAGACTTTGGTCCCTTCTGGATCCTCCTTTTCTTTTCATCTGGCTACTTCCTCTGTCATGCTAGGACTGTTCTACAGGCTTCATGAATATTATATGGGATTCTTGAAAATAAGAGTGCCTTTTTGGCAATAAGCAGATTCCAATTAGAGGACTTGAAAGTTCCCAACTTCTCTAGTGAAGATCAAGAATATTATTTTTTAAAATAAATATAAACAAGACTTATTTTGATGTCCTAATTTAAAAACGAAAGACTTCTTTATTCTAGAAGAGGTGTAGACAGAATGCCGCACTTTACCTGCCCCCCAATGGATAATGAAGCATGAGAGAGAGAGAGAACTCAATCTGGCCTTAGGATGTAGCTCAGTGATTACCTACCTCTTCAGGTGGGCATCCTTTCTACAGAGGATTCATTATTGTGGACAGTGTAGATAGCAAAATTGAAGCCTATTGAGAGAGAAACCTGAAGACCTTTTGGGTTAAAATTAGCCTTGACATAAATGCATGCAACTACCATTAACTTCAATGGGAGTTTTATCGTCTTACTCCAGCGCTGAATTTGGTCCATAGTGTTAACTAATAAAGCAGGCATTTCAAGCTTCTATAAGGTGAGGTCCATATTAGCATGAACCAAGAAGGATATGAACTGCTTATCAATAGAAGGCATCCCGTAGAGCCAATGACAAAAGGGACACTAATTTTGGAAGACAATACCAATTGAGTAAGGGAGTCCATGTGCTCAAATATGTGAATAAAAATGTATTTCTCAATTCTGTGGCACGTAGCTCCTTGCTGCCCATGGTCACCATGAGAACCTCGCATCACCCTTGTGAGATAAGGAAGAAATCAGTGCTACAGATGAGGATCTGAGACCAAGTGACTGAGGTCACAAAGGAAGGTGGCAGAGCAAGGAATTAACCTGGGTCACATGTCATAGGCCAGTGCTCTAACCACTGAATTATCCTTCCTCTGGTAACTTTAGGTGAAATTTCAAAGAGCTGTTGTTTCTGTTTTGTTGACCGCTTCTGAGAAGCTTGTCTGGTAACCTATGAACCCCTTGAAGCTTTTACTTGTAGCTGTACTTTCTGTTTTGCCCCTCTGCCTATATATGTTCATGGTCTAAATCAGAGCTAGGGAGGGACTATTTCTTATTGGAATTGGGTCTGTCTTCATTTTGCTTTTTAGAGGTTTTCAACCCTTATTTTATGTCCACATCAGGTGGTGGTGGTGGTGTTTTCAGGAGAAACTATTGGGCCTGTGACATAAACTTACTAGTCTCATGGACAAAGGGATCATTGCAATTTAACTGTCTACTCTTCATTTCTTTATCTCAAAATCTGTTTCCTTTAGTGCTACAGTTTTACTCCAGATCTGGAGCATATGGAATTAACAGAGAAGAGAATTCATAAGAACATGAGAGAAAAATTGAAAAGTAAGATGCATGTGCATGCATGACTTATGAGGAGAGGCTGAGGGAACTGGAGTTATTTAGTCTACAGAAGAGAAGAGTGAGGGGGGGATTTGATAGCAGCCTTCAACTACCTGAGGCGGGGGTTCCAAAGAAGATTGAGCTAGGCTGTTCAGTGGTGGATGACAGAATAAGAAGCAATGGTCTCAAGTTGCAGTGGGGGAGATCTAGATTGGATATTAGGAAACATGATCCCACTAGGAGGGTGGTGAAGCACTGGAATGGGTTACCTAAGGAGGTGGTGGAATCGCCTTCCTTAGAGGTTTTTAAGGCCTGGCTTGACAAAGCCCCAGCTGGGATGATTTAGTTGATGTTGGTCCTGCTTTGAACAGGGGACTGGACTAGATGACCAGCTGAGGTCTCTTCCAGCCCTAATCTATGATTCTATGTGCTCTTTCTATTAGTAGTTCAGGTGTCAGAACATAGTCTGAAACTGTAAATCTACGTGGATGTATCTTACAGTACCAGGTGAAATTAATTTGACAGTAAACCTGCTAATATGTAGAATAACTGTTTCTGCACTAGAAAGAAGCGGTGCACATATTCAGGCGGCCTGCATCTTTGATACTATAGGGCTATTTATTTTATTTATTTATTTATTTATTTACTTTGTATTACTGTAACATCTAGGAGCCCCAGTCATGAATCAGAACCCCATCGTGCTAGGCGCTGTACAAAGAACAAAAAGATGGTCCCTGGTCCAAAGAGTTTACCATGTGAATATAAAGGCAAGAGTAGAACTCGGTCTTAAGTACTTTTTAAGTATGAACTTTATTGTATACATTAAGAATTAGCTTTTATTCCATGGAAAACCCATAATGTTCCATCACTCATCAGATTTCATTGTATTCCTAGAAACTTACTCTTGTCACTAAAGAAAAAGTGGGTTTAATGCTGCAAGCTTTCTAAATTCCTCTATGAAAAAGTTGTTAAACTTTTTGTGTTTTTGCTTCGTTTTTGAAGAGTTATGTCAAATTATAGAATAAGTTACACCTTAGTGAGTCACAATTGGTGCTTTATATACAGAGGGGTTTGAAGGCATTGGTCATGCCAGTTTAGATTGACTGGATCAGATTCATCCCTCCTGAAATTCTATCAAAGCCTGTGGAATTGTACCAGACATAAATTTGGTAAAATTCCTTATAATCCCTTGAAAATACCTCCAAGATTGGTACAGAGACTGCTTTATGAATCCCTCTCTGTCGTACGGCCAGCACCTCCAAACTGAGTCAATTGCTCTGCACTAGGACAGAACAGGATGTAACTCAAAAGCAACTCTGCCTGCTACAAAACACACCTCTATTTTAAAGTTCAAGTGTACCAAGTATTGGGTGGGAAGCTGTGAAACCACCATTGTGGTAACAGGTGCTGAATTCTGCTGCTTCTCAGCCTGCAGCTATGGCTAGTACTCTCAGTAATAACACATTGTCATGTGGAAACAAATCTATTTAAAAATGTCCATATAAACAGTGTTTATGCTTTTTTTTGGTAGCACAAGCTGGGCTGGTTCATGCTTGGACCTTGTGCTATGGCAAAGCGCAGTAGATAAATGTTAGAGGATACTTCACTGTGCTACTATAGTAAGTACAGTTTATAAGATACTTTACTGGGACTCCTAACTAGAAGTAGAAACAAGGCTTTCAGCTGGAACATTTCTGATCATTTCCTAAAGGTGATGTCAGATACTTGTACACTGGGAAAGAAAAACTGCCTTTAAGAGAAGATTATACAAGCTGTTGCTCCTTGCAGCCAACTAGGTCACAGGTTCAAAACACTTATTGACCTGTAGCAGCTAAAAACACTGGAAATTCACCTAACTACTGATAGTAATTAGCAAGTTTGTTGTACAACACTTAGCGTGATGGGGTCCTGGTCCATGACTAGGACTGCTAGGCACTACAGTAATATAATACTTGTCTTGCTACATTTCACCTGTGATACCATGGGGGCTCACTGGAAGGAACTTTTTCAAGTTAAGTTTCTTTTCTTGAATAACTAATTCAAACATTTAATGCTTACATGCTAATGGTCCTTTTGTGATGGACTTGAAACCTAGTATCTGGAGTACTCAATATTAAGAGGGTATATTATAGCCATTTACTAATAGTAGATCCCACGTTCCTGGTGTCCCATGATGGAATCCTTCAGCAACATCAGTTAAGCCAAAGGGGGATGCAGAAATGTCCATGTCAAAGCTTTCAGTAAATTACAAGAGTCATGATTCCTGGGATTTCTGCTGCCCCATCAGGCCAGGTGCAATTGATCAGAGTCCTGTATCCAACTGTGTGTCAATTGTAGGTTTTGGTGGTGTTCCTCTCTTTCGTCTTTACCTTTGATCACTGCAGTTTTAAGAAGCTTCAGCTTAAAAAGATGTTCAGCTGGAGCACGTGTGCATGTGCATGAGCACACACCTAATGTGCCCCACACATGGCATGACAATGTGTATTGAGGAGTATATAAATAAACTGTATGCATAACCACCCTAGCTGAGTTGTTCTATTTGGAGGTGGGTAGGAAATGTCCACAGATCATTGGATAGAGCAGAAAAGAGTGGAACCTCCAATGATTCTTTTCTTGGAGATCAGACTAGATGAGATCAAGACCTGTCTGGGATTGGCTTCATCTGCCTAGGTCTTTAGATGACCCTCATCTCTGTTGCATCTGAATTCTTGCCCAAATCCCAGAAAATTAATCTTTTTCTGGTAATTCACATTCTGGAGGTAAGTGTCCCTGTTTCCACAGCCGGTCAGAAGGGTGAAGCAAGAAAATAAGGTGTATGTGATTAGGGATATGTCAAATGTTTGTTTATAGATATAGGGCCAAATTTCCCCTTTCTGTAACTCCCTGGTGTCTGTGGGGCTTACGTGGAGGATTAATCTGGCTCATGCTATGGAAGCTCTGGAGGGAGGAAGAACATAAGAACAGCAATGGTGGAAGAAGTGTTGCCAAACTCTTGTTGGTACCTCTGCCTTTAATGGACAAGAACGATGGTTTTGGACTGGTGGCCTCAAATTCCAGCCATGAATTAGCAAATAGTAGATCAGGAGTTTAACCAGAAAGTTTTAATTATCTCCATTCCATGGTGTTCCTATATTTTAAGGTACTTGTTAAAATAAGAGCAAAATTTAATCATCTTCATTCTGCCAAGGGAAAGTAGCATAATAGATCTATCTTGTTCTATTAGTGTAAAGCTATAAGAGGAGCTGTATTTTTAATGGTGGGAATATGTGGTCATGAGGAACACATGATGATTTCTTTTGTGCATCTAATTGACATTTTAAGCATGTTAATATATTACTATGGTAACTAAAAGTATACAATAATCACGTCAAAAGCCGAAGACACAGTGCCTGTCCTGTTCATGTCATTGAAGGAAATACATTTATGTGAAGAATCTCTTCAGTCATCCTCAGCCTGCCACGCTTAGACACAATAGAAAGCTGTGAAAGGCAGATGCTGTTGCAAAGGCTGTGCCAGACATCAGCCCTCTATACCTGACTTCTTTTGACTTTCGACGTCTCCAGCTGGTCTGACCCACTTTCACCTACTCTACTATAAGAACTTAACCAGCTAATAATGTCTAGGGGGTGCCAGGGCAGCTGGGAGGGAACAATCCAAAACCTGCTGCCAAATATTCAATATCTTGTAGACCTTTCATGGACGTTGTGTGCTACGTCCAGACAAACGAATAAAAATATGCTAGCGGTCCCCTAGCATATCTTAATTTCTGCATACCTGAAGCAGGCTGAGCTGGAGTGGGAGGTCTCAGCCTTTCTCATCTGCTCCTGATTTTAATACAGAAATATTGATCCACTCTCCAAGAAGTTCTTTAATGTATCTAATATCCTTGCTGAGAGAGTTTCCCAAGATTGGGGGTGGTACTTAAGCCCAGATGCAAGGTTAGTTTTCAATGTAGGACACTGCCATCGGTCACCACAGTATCTCTAACAAACCAGGAGTACCTCTGTGTTTGGGGACAGGGTGATGTGACTGTGAAGATGCTATTACAGCTCTACCTTACCCAGTTTAGTCATCCTCAAGCATTCAAAACTCAGAAGATTTTTAAAAGTAATCAACTTTGGGTTCTTTTTATATGCCTTCTAGTCTTTTTGAGCCTTTTAGGATTCGTGCTTTCAAGGATTTCTTTACATCCATGAAGGCTAGAGCCTTTTCTTTATGAAAGCTGAGACTCCCATATGATCCCATGATTCCAGGAGTTGAGGCTTAAAAAAAGCCAAATATCAGAAGACTTACAATAAAAAGTGAGAGTTTGCAACGCTGGTTCCCCACCATGTGTTCATTTCAGGAGCAGTTCCTGTGTTGTGTGTGTGTAAATATATGATGGGCAGTTGGACAGTCCAGAGGGCAGTTTTGGAGGTAAATGTAAGGTGGGCTACATTATAGCTAAAAACCCAAAGGAGAAATGTTAATGAATGACTAACTACGAGAGACCAAGGGGTGATGATCATGTTAGGAGGTATATGTGGATTTAAAAACCAATGTTTGCCAATTTACCATACCACAGAATCTGAAATACCTGACCATTTGCCTTCATTTAAGCCACTGACAGGCCAAGTGATTCGTTGATAATAAAGTGCTGTGTTTTATTATTTAACATGGTAACTACAGTGTGTTGTTTTTACCCTCTATCAAAGCCTTGAACCTTAAACTGGTCAGTTCCTGTCTCTTATAGATAATTAAGGTCCATACACATTGTTCTCAGTTGAGAAAGAAGTGATGATGCTTCTCAAGGAAGTGATATGATTCTGTTCTAAGTTTCATGTCATTCATTTTGTGTGCATCAGCTTCCTTAAACAGGAAATGCAGGCTGTAAAAGATGACTGCTAGCAATTCTCAACATGAAAGGAAAGAGGACTTTCCAACGTCAGAGCTTTCATCAGAAATTAAGAAAGAAGCACAATCATGGTCAATAAGTGTATATGCTGCAAAGAAATTAGCTCTCTAGCTATGGAAAAGTCCAAACATCAGACAATCTTGATGATGACTTGATCTTTAATCTGCATATTTTTTTGTACCCAGATGCAGAGGTGCTGACTTACCCAGTTCCCGAGGGGTGCCCGACCCCTGCTCCACCTCTTCCCGCCCCTGCCTAACCCCCTTCCCCCTCCTCTTCCAGTCCCCGCTCCTCCCCCTGTCCTTCCCTAGTGCCTTCTGAACACAGCTGAACAGCTGATCACTACCAGGCAGGAGGTGCCGGGAGGGAGTAGGAGGTGCTGATGAGCAGGGCTGCTGGTGGGTTCTGGGATCATTTTTTTTTTTTTTTCTGTGGGTGCTCCAGCCCTGAAACACCCACGGAGTCGGCGCCTATGCTCAGATGGTCTGTTTACCTGAGGTGTGGGGCAGATAATCTAATTGGATGCATTCAAATGGTACTGCCTGTACTTATCCCACTGTGAAACTGCTGCTTTATGCACCTGTTTACATAGTATGTCCTGCTGAATTGGAGAATAGCTACTTGTATCTCTGGCATGCTTGCCACATTGGGTTGCTCACTCCAGGATACTTACAATATATCCAGGCTATCCTTTATCAGCGGCAATAGTGGGCCCCCATTCCTGGGTGGACTAGGATGTGACAAAATGAGAAACTCCTACCTTGTAACGCATGAGAGATAGGCAGCACAGTTTAGAGCACAAAGCACAGAATTTGGGATTAGGAGCTGCAGAGTTCTAGTCCTGAAAAAGGATGTTGAGGATTAAGGAGACAGCATTGGTCAGTGAATAGGGCATGATGTGAAGTCAACAGACCTGTATTCTATCCTAGCTCTGCCACTGCCTCACTATATGACCTTAGAAAAGCCTCTGTGCCTCTGTTTCCCCATATATAAAATGCTGCATTATTTTGAGAAGTGTTTGTTAGCTGCAAATGACAATGTTATAAAAGTGCTAAGAATTATGACGACATTTAATATTAGTATTTTTGTAGTGCTTTAAATTTACACTAAGTGTACACTGAAGCATTGACTAAATTCAACAGGAAAAAAGGATTGGGGATTTAGTATGAAATGTGTTCCTTGACTCAGCCAGTAGTTTCTTGAGAGAACTGGATTTTCAAACCAGTGAGTGTTCTTTGCATAATATCTTTGCTGCAGTAGCTAATAAATGGCATAATGGAGCTGGACAGCCCTTGCAGCATTCTGGCAAACAAATCAATGATACTTGTGTATAATTTCTGTGAGCTACAGTTTCCAAAGGTTAAATGCCAAATTTCAGCTTCCTTGACTCTTTAATTTCTCTAGTAACTTTAGTGCCATGAACTAGCCTGGTACAAATATTCACAGCTGACATCTGGGATGCTTAGGGTTTGCAACCAGCTATAAATCTGGAATAACTTTGTAAAGCCCATGGTAGTCAATGGACTTACCACTAGTTTAGGTCCTGGAACAGAGAGGTACAGAAGCACACGCCCAATGTTCTGCACTAGTAGACTCTGTTGTAGGTTGGTTGTGCTACCCCCATGTTTTAGGAGCTTTGTTGAATTGGTGTTTTACATGGATCTAACAAAGCAGAATTTGGTGTTTCATCATTTCTTCTGTTGATGAGTGAGCGTTGGTCATTCTGTGTAAACAGTGCGGTCTGGCAGAGTGTGGGGATCCTGGTTCCTTAATGTTGGCTCTCTTTTTCTTTTAGTCAATTAAAATCTAGTCCTCCTTGCCTGTAAGGTGAATGAGACCTGCAGCCTCTGTGGTGGGTTTGTTAAAATAAGAGAAACACGGGGGTCCTCAGAGGTTCAGAAACATACATGAAGGATGCACGGGGTGGGGGGTAGCATTGCTCTGCTCTCCCTATCTTACATGGAGAGGGGTTTTCATTAAAGTTACTTTGTTTTCTCTTTAGTAGCTTAAAATAAAGAGGAGCGAAAGATAAAACTTAAGCAAATTGCTTCTTGGCAGCTCTATTTCTCTTGGTGACGTTTTGCAAACACATTAAAATGCACCAAAGTTCTTTGCAGCTCAAAGATTTTTTTTTTAAATTTGTTTTAAAGGTAACCTTTGTAAATACACATTAAAGAGGGTTTTAGATTACTTCTTGTTTATACTTGTGGTATGAGGGCTTGATTCCACTGTCCTTACATGGGTAAAATTTTTACTCAGCAGTAGTGCTATAATTCCTGTGAAAAGCAAGTGCAAGCACTGCATAGGAAAAACTGCTTCTCAAGGTCTGAAGAACAGAATGGAACATGCTGGGATCTCAAGCCTGCAAAGGTAAGTGGCTATGTCACAGGGTAAAGGCAAATTATTCTTTTGATTTAGAGCAATTTGGGCTACAGAGGTGTATTATAGAATAAGATCGCACATTTCCATCTGTGTGTGTGTGTGTGCACGCACGTGTATATGTGCACACACACTTTTTAAAAACTCTTGTATAAAAGCACATGAACTGTGTCCTTGTATGCCAAGTATCACGTGTTTACAGCTGAGTTTTAAAACACATTGAAAAACAGGGGTGTATATAATGGAAAAACTGACACATCCTTCAATATGTTGATGCTAATGGGCAGCACTGTAATAATCCCAGAGTTTTTAAAAGATATATGTGTTGCTCTGGAAGAGGCTATATTGGTTCTGCCTTAAGCAAGGCTCGTCATTTCTATTCTTCAAATCGTTTGAATCTTCCATGGCATGTAAGTAGCCCTGGATTATATATCTAATAGTGCAGATGCTGCCAGTACATAGCAGTGTGATGTTACGGTTACCTAATAGTACTGTTTCCATTTACAGCAGTGAAACTTCAGTACTTCTCTGAATGTATACTAGTGGGGCTTTGTCAATTTCACCCACTGATCAAGTACAGTATGTCTGACTTTACATGATTTATCATTGTAGCGTCTTCCCTGTTTCTCTTTTGTGAGGATAATTACATTATGGAGTAACCATTTTAGTCCTTTGTATTCTGACTGGCATTATCAGACTACTGCATTTGTTACAAACTTGTCCAGAAAAAAGCTATCTTGCTATTAACTTTCCTCTTAGTTATTTACTTGCTAATTTTAATGGTTCTGACTTTCCTATGCAGAGAGAAAAACAACACAGCATTAGCTAATAGCACAATGTAGTATTAAAATACTTTGCATATTATAATGCCTTTCATCTGAGCTCCTCAAAGCACTTTACAATCATTAATTAAGCCTTACATCATCCCTGTGAGGTAGGCATGAGATCTCTGCATTGTGACTGCTGAAATGCAGCCACCTCTGGGGCAGAACATAGCAGCTGTTTAACAGAGGACTGTCTGTAACATTACACAACAGCTGCTACAGCAAGTAATGAAATCTACCATGTTGAAAACAGCCAGGGGAGTTAGCCAGGGTAAATGTGTTTACCTGATTTGGAATTTAGCCAAGACACCACGGTAAATTTCCCCATTTTTAAAAGCAGTGCATCCAGGAAGAGAGTAGATTGAGTAATGAATAGGAATGCTATTATCTTGTTACAAATCTTTCTCCAAAGTATTTCCTGCTTTGATGAAGCCAACCTCTTCCAAGTAGCTAACAGATTTCCCTCCTGTGGTACCATACACAGCAGTGCTCCTGGAGGGGAGCAGGGAGCTGATAGTCCGGTGAGGAGATCCGTGCCCTGTGTCCAGTCGGCTGCCTCATTCACTGTGAGGAGCAGGGAGCTGAGGTGGGGGGCAGTCAGGCTCCCAGTGGGGAGCTGCACAGGGAGCTGAGCACACAGGCTTTCAGACCCCCCATGCCGCTTCTTAAGTCAGTGGAAGCGCTCCTGGTGAGGATGTGCAGCACCGACAGAAGACAGGACAATGTGGACATGAACCATTGCAGTAATCACTGCAATGTGTAATGTTTATAATGTAGACGTGCCCATAGTTCTTGTTCCCTCCCAAGTACTCCATTGTTTTTTCTAAAAGCTCGCAGGGGCTTAGAAAGTATAGACATATGTTGGAGTTGAAGATTGGGGGAATTTCTGTCCCTCTTGATACTTATATGGTTGTCATCACCCTTGTATCTCAGCACAAATGGAAATGTGTAGTCAAAAGTGTCACTTCCACATTTCTGTCTCTAACAGAATCTACTTTTAATCCCTGATCAGCATGTTAGGCTGCTGGGCTGATGAAAAATCATGTAGCTTCACAAAAGCCTTAATCTTCATCTTACTGGACTGGAGGTGAGGCAAAATCCATGGAGAAGTTACTAGCTGGGCACTGCCTGTTTTATGGGTCTGCAACCAGGTGCAGGCCTCTGTGAAATCACTGGATTAGCACCTATAGCTTGCTGGGGTGATGTGACAGGCCCAGGCATCTGTGAATTTACTGGCTCAACCCTTCAAACGTGCTGAGATGATGCTATGGGGTGAGATTTCTGGCTTGGTTCCACTAGCTGGCTGGTTTGATATGAAGGCAGAAACAGTGGTGCCAACTCACAATTTTATCCTGGGTCTTATGATATTGAGTGTCTTTCTCAAATCTCCAGCTCCTGGGGTCATGTAATAATGTGAGAATCCCATTTTTACTTAAAAATGTCTAGCCTTTGTGGCTGCAGAGAGAAGCTCGAAAATGTGACTCCTAAAGGTTAAAAGCAGTGAGGTAAGTTAAGACACAAAGTGTATTGTCTTCTAAAACCTCATGCCTTTTTTTTTTTTCAGCCTGACATGATTTTTAATGTGTGGGCTTGGCTCTGCTGCCTTTGCTACTGCAGAGGACTCTGAGGTTACTGAGTGGAATCTCTAGCATTCTGGTTAGCTGTCCGTGAATGGGCTCCTGAGGTTACTAGTTCAGCAGCTACTGCTTGCTGAGCTGATGTCAAGGGTTATACCTCTGTGATGTCACTGATTCAGTATCTGTCTTGCTGGGCTTATTTCAAGGCACCATTTTCTCTCAGGTCTCTGGTTCCCAGTTCTAACTTGTTGGGCTGATGTCAAGTCATGGGCTTCTGTGAGGTCATTAGCTCAGCAACTTGAGCATGTTGGGCTAGTGGCAAACAGGAGAGGCCAGTGTGAGGTTACTGGTTCAGTTACTCTGACTGGTCGGTCTCATGTTAAGGCAGGGGACTTTCTAAGGTTATTGACTCAGGGCCTCTAGCCTAAGAAGTTGATGTCAAAGGACAGGCTGCTATGAGGTCACTGGCTTAGAAGTTCTAGTTTGCTGAGATAACTCTGGTGAGCTCTACATTCAACTGTATGGTGGTTGTATGTCGTCAGAGGGCTAGCATGGTACAGAGTACAGAATGGGGCAAGTGAATGGATAGATGTGAGAGGAGTGTGTTTCCAAACAGGGCAATAGCCAGCTAAAATGTAAGTGTAGGCATGCAGTCTTGTGCTCTCAGCAACCCGCACCATTATAGCATGCCAAGACGGGAGATGGAACCAACAGGGCCATTCTGTGTTCTGGCTATGTGAGGCAGCAGGAGCCGGCAAACAAGAGTTCTGTAAAGAAGTTCTCCAGGTGGAGCAGGAGAGATTGTGATCTTTGGGGTGTGTGTCTGTTAGTTCATTTGCCATGCACTTGTTTGAAGATTGTAATGTGGTCTGTTGTGGGGAATATGTGCTGAGCTAAGTGACCTGCTAGACTAGGCTAAGAGCTTATAAATGAGGCTTTAGCCTGCCATCCTTTGATCCTTAACCTCTTTACAAGCCCTTGGCAAGGGGGCGGGGCTTATTCAGGATGAACAGGGGGGTCATAAAGCTAGTTCTTAAGTGACCAGAGGAGCTAGGAACCAGGAGAAGCAAACAGAGGAGTTCAGAGAGGGAGTGTGAGAAACAGATACACCTATCAAACATATGCTAAACTTAGGCCAGTACACCTTCAAAAAACAACGAACAGTCCTTCAAGAGTAAAAATAATGCAGGCAGAAGTCCAGCAGCAGAATGTGGGGGGGCTCTACAGTTTATTGCACTGAGTGCAGCATGTATGATTACCTGCCTTGTGAGCAAGTGGCATATATGTGCATTCAGTGCAAGGAGCTCATGGCTGTCAGAGACAGAGTACAGGCTCTTAAGACCAGAGCAGCTAAATTGGAGGAGATAAGAGAGACAGAGGGGACATAGATGAGACTTTCTGGGGCACAGCAGAACAGTCCCATCCCCAGCCTAACAGCCTCTGTGCTGCTGAGGAGGATGAAAGTTTTGGGGAAGGAGAACATCCAAATGGAGTGGAGGGAAATGATCCCATAGTTGGAATTCTCCTTCCAGATGATGATGTGGTATCCTTTTGCACTGAAGATACCTCTCCAGGGGAGGGGACACCAGTTATTAGGAAGAGACAGGTAATAGTAATGGGGGATTTGATTATCAGAAATATAGATGGCTGGGTTTGTGATGACTGGGAGAACCACATGATGAATTGTTGCAGACCTCTCAACATCTAGATAGACTCATGTGCAGTGCTGGGAAGGAGCCAGGGGTTGTGGTATGTGTACATACCAGTGATCTAGGGAAAGGAAGGAGAGAGGTCTTGGAGGCCAAATTTAGGCAAGAAATTCAAGTCCAGGACTTTTAGGTAGAGTTCTTTGAATCATTTTCAGTTCCATGTCAGGGCCAGTTATACAAGCAGATTTGCAGGGTCTCAATGCATGGATGAGAAGATGCTGTGGGGAGGACGGATTTAGGTTTATTAGGAACTGGGGAGCCTTTTGAGAAAGGAGGAGCCTATACAGGAAGGATGGGCTCTACCTAAATGAAAATGGAACCAGACTGTTGGCATGTCAAATTAAAAAGGTGGTAGAGTAGTTTTTAAACTAAGGGCTGAGGGAAAGTGAACAGGTGTGGAGGAACACATGGTTCAGACAGACATCCCTTAGGGAGGATACATTAAAAAGGATACTCTAAAACCTACTAAAAGTTCATAGGATAGAAGTTAATAAAGTGCAGACAGGAACTGAAGAGAAACAGTCAAATGAAAGTGTCCCATTTAGTTACATCATATAAAGGCAGACAACTAAATATTAATAAATTTTGTAAGTGCTTGTATACAAATGCTAAAAGTCTAAATATTAAGATGGGTGAACTTGAGTGCCTGGTATTAAATGAGGCTATTGATATAATAGGCATCACCAAAAGGTTGGTGGAATGCTGATAATCAGTTGGATATGGCGATTCTAGGGTACAAAACACATAGGAATGACAGAGTAGGTCAAGCTAGAGAGACAGTGACACTATAGGAGAGGGGGAGAGCATAGAATCAAATACAGTAAAAATCTTAAATTAATCAAATAGAAATTCCATGACTGAAAAGTAAGAGTACAGGGGTAAGACTATATTACTGATCACCTTACCAGTATAGTGATGGTGATTGTGAAATGTTCAGGGAGATTAGAGAGGCTACAGAAACAGAAAACCTAATAATAATGGGGGATTTCAACTATCCCCATATTGACTGTGTGCAGTTCTGTTTGCCCCAACTCAAAAAAGACACATCAGAATTGGAAAAGGTGAAGAGAAGGACAACAGAAATGATTTGGGGTATGGAATAGCTTCCAGATGAAGAGACATTAAAAAGACTGGGATTGTTCCACTTAGAAAAGAGATGACTAAGGGGGGTATGTCTATAAAATCATGAATGTTGTGCAGAAAGTGAATAGAGTATTTACCCCTTTATATTACGTAAGAACCCAGGTTTGCCTAATGAAATCAATAACAGCAGTTTTAAAAGAAAGAAAAGGAAGTACTTCTTCATCCAACAAACAGTCAACCTGTGGAACTCATTGTGAGGGGATGTTGTGAAGGCCAAAAGTATAAATGGGTTAAAAAAGAACTAGGTAAGTTCAGAGAGGAGATGTCCAAGACCTGCAGAAGAGCTCTGTGGAGCTTGAAAGCTTGTCTCTTTCACCAACAGAAGTTGGTCCAATAAAAGATTATACCTCACCTACCTTGTGTCTCTAAGGTCCATCAGTGGTTATTAGCCAAGATGATCAGGGATGCAACTCCATGTTCTGACTTTCCCTAAACCTCTGGCTGTCAAGAGCTGGGATTGGACAACAGGATATGGATCACTTAATGATTGCCCTCTTCTTTTCATTCTCTCTGAAGCATCTGGCACTGTCCACTGTCAGAAGACAGGATACTGGGCTAGATGAACCATTGGTCTGACCCAGCACAGCCATTTTTATGTTCTTATACTCTGGAGGGAAGGCAGAGCTGGAGGCAGCTGGTTCTTCCTCTTTCCATCTGTCCTGTTGGAGGGGGTGGGAAACCAAAATGGGGATATGGTTCAGAGAAGAAAGGAGGCAGATAGGGAACAATACCATTGATCAGCATTACAACTGGTTTAGAATAATAAACCAATTATATATATCACCTACCAGATCAATTAAAAAAATTAAAATAGAGATTTTTAAAAATAGACTCGTACTTTTTGGAATAGGAATGATATACATAATACATATACATATAAAGCACACATCAGGGACAGTGAAATTATGGAATTCCTACTACTGCTTTCAATAGAAGCAGAAACCTGCCCTAGATTTTCCTGAGTTGTGATATGAAGAGCATCAGGATCACTAACATTATTTGCCCTTTCTCTTGCATAAAGCTTTGTAACAGCAAATTTACACTGGCTGGCTTTTGTCATGCCAACAAGTACGCTTACATCAATGGGGAAGGCCACGTTCCCTGGCTGAACTATATGGGTAGCAACTATTTTGATTGTAGGGTGAAAAATGACGCAGTAGGCCTGAAGAGGCTTAAACACCTTATTGAAATTAGGCACAAAAATGTTTGTGTCAGATTGCATATATTTTTGTAAATCAAGTGTTTTTATGCCAGTGTGAATGGAGACAGTCCCATCTTGGGTGAAATTCTGTATGGTGTATTCACTGAAACAAGTCTTAACGGTCAGGTTAAAATGCAGGATGTGTCTGATCATCAGGAAGGGGGGTTATATCCATGTGGCATGCCCCTTTCTACTTTCACTTCTACTATGACTACTACGTGCTTGTAATAACCAATAGAGGAAGTTACTATTAACAAAGTAGGCAGACATATTTGTTACAAAATCCCTCTGGCACAAACACAGAGATCTGTCTGCACCCTTGGCAGCTCCAGCAATGCATAGGTGCAGCTGGGATGTACTGTTTTGTGGCTGGCAGTGATTGTGGTGAATGGGGATAGCAGAGAAAGAAACAAGGACTGGAATGTGAAAGTAACCTGGCATATGTAAAAATAAAATTTGTTATGGCATGAGAGTGGGACATCATTAAGAGAGAACTTTGGCAAACCATCCTGCCAAAGGCTTTGCACTGAGGCGTTTAACCAAACCAGGCACAAGGAAGAGGTAACTGCACTTTTTGTGACTGTGACCAAGAACGCCCACTCAGTCACCCAATTCATGGTGACTGGCAGCAGTTATGGTGACTAGTATCAGAAGATAGAATATCAATAAATTAAATTATAGCATATGGTAAATGTGAAATATTGCGTGAAACAGTGTTCCTCAAAGCTCTAGGCCAGAGACCTGGTCCTAAAGTAGGTAAAAAGGAAATTTACAAGGTTCTAAGAATGCCCCCTTCTCTTCACATACATGTGATGAATGGCTGTGACTGAGTGGTTGGTGCAAGTAGGATATAAAATGGAACCCACAACCTTGGAAACTGTATCAATTCAGCCATTCAGTCAAGGATCTAGCGGCAATCTTTGCAGCTAAAAACTCATCCGGAATTACCTGGCATGAATGTGACATGAGAGAACTGAATGTAAAGTCTGCCAAATAACCTATAAAGCTGTCAGGAAGGTACCAGCTATTTGTAAATCTAAGATCCATATATATATATATATATAATATATACACAAATAAAAACAAGCAGAAACCATCCCATGTCATGTGACTCCGGGCTGCTGGGGGTGGGCGGGGGGCAAGTGGGGCAATTTGCCCCCAGGCCCTGCAGGGGCCCCCATGAGAATATAGTTTTCTATAGTATTGCAACTTTTTTTTTTTATGAAAGGGGTCCCCAAAATTGCTTTGCTCCAGGCCCCCTGAATCCTTTAGCCAGCCCTGATGTGACTTAGATAACCACAAACAGCCAATTATAAATGGCAAATAGTTTGTGAGCAAAGGCTAACATGCTCACAGAAATGATTTGCTGAAGAATTGCAAATAGCAAACTTTTATAAAAATGAGTTTTGATAAAATTATTCGCAAATAGAGAAGGGGTGCATTTGCAGAATGAGTTATTCGCTGTAAACTGTTTGCTGAACTCTCCAAGATTATAACAACACTCTCCACTATTCCTAAACTCACATAGCAGTAGTAGTAGTAAATAAAAATAGTCTGATTGTGTCCAAAAGCCCAATTAAGGATTGGGTGGGGGTTGTTCAAAGAAGGAAACGAGACATCGTGTAGGCTATGTAAATGAAAAGAATTCTCATGTTCAAAGCTGTAAGATGTTCTCCATCCAGCCATCACCTCTCTTAACCTATTTTCTGAGGTAGGAGAGCTGCTGCTGCCATGCAATATATTCAGACTAATCAATCTCTGTCTGCAATAGTTAGATAATGAGTGTTCTAGCTTATGACCCTCAAGTATAAACTGCAATAAAGTAATTTTATATCATTTAATTTTCCTTCTAATTGTTACAAATACTCTCTGAATTGTTTACTTGTTTCCACAGAGCAGAACAGAATCTCCAAGAGGAGGGGAGGCAGGCTGGCTAGCTTTTTGACACAGATGGGTAAACTCTGCTTTTTCTGAACTGTTCTGCTATTAGCACTAGGTTTTCTTATCAGTGCGTTTTGGTTCCCCAACAGTGGGACAATGTATGACTTGGATCTTATTATTAACTTGTCTCATAAAGTGCCATGTAAAATTAATAAGCAGAGTGAGCGAGAGAGAGTGCATTCAAGTCTTGGGAGAATTAAGAGCATCAGAGAGAGCATGAACTCAGTTATGTGAGATGGGGAGTTAACTGCATACAGGGATTTTCATAATAATGATAATGGATTGCTTAAATGCCATGGGGTCAATGGTTCTTATTTTCATCCCATCTACACTGTAACAACTTCCGTGATGGCTGGTCTGGTTATAAAACTGTACTCCCTCAACACATCTAAAAAATGGCTTGAACATGCAGTATTGATGGCAGCATGTTCCCAAAACAAGTGCTATCACCATATTCCCAAACCTTCTGAAGCCCAAGGTTAAGGTACGATTTGGATCATGGTTAAAATGCAGTTCAGTTGCATTTACTCAGCAAAACTGAATTCCCCTTTAATTACATTGGGGCACTACAAAGTTGCAACTGGGTCTCACAAGGTAATTGTTGAGATCATCATGAATTTGGAATTTCCTCCTGAGTTTTTCAGCAATTTGTTGTGGAGGTCTTCTTCCAGCTAAGGAGAGACACAGCAGCCTCTTTTGAAGCTGAAGTCAATTAAGTTCCAAGACTTAGTTGGCAGAAACTGCTCAATTAGCAAGTAGCAATCAGCTGTTTCTTCCAGAGTCCCAAAAACGTAGCCTTCACAGCATAGGTGCTGGAACTACAGGTGCTGGTGGTGCTGCTGCACCCCCTGGCTTGAAGTGGTTTCTATCATATTCAGGGTTTACAGTTTGGTTCAATAGTTGTCAAATTGTTCCAGCACCCCTGTTCCACAGAAGTGGCTCTCATTTCCAGGCCCAAGGAATGAGAGCTGCAGCTAATGCTAAGCATTCTTGGAAAGGTATGTAAGTGCATTGCTTCAGATTTAAAATGTAGGGAAACATCCTGGTTTACATTTTGGGTAGGTGCCTATATATTCCCCACTGGAGTGGCTAGGAAGTCTACGATATCTACAAAGAGTGACTTCCAGCTAAGATAAACTCAGCACAATACCCAAGACTTTGCCAGGGGTAATTTCCCTCTTTAGCTCAGGCTCCCCTGGCAAAGTTGTGGCTTGTTAACTATGGGGAACTTGGTTCGATTGTGTGTTGTAGAAACATGCAGGATGTACAAATTGCAAATCTAGCCAGAGGTCAGGAACGCTGCTGGCTAGGTATGCATTAGTGTCTGGCTGTCCCCTGAGATGCACAATTTGATCCCCATGTTCACAGGCACCGCAAAAACTCGATGCTACAGGCGTGCAAATGAAACGTGTATAAGGGACTGCTCACATAAGTTATCCTCCAGTCTCTTTTTGCTGTTCTTGAAAAGGCCATGGTGCTAAGAACCCATCCATATCAGCTAGAGGCTGGGCTTTTGTAACACCCTAGATCTGAACAGCCTAAAACTCTGAGGGAATTTGCCTCTGCAGCCACACTTTTTTGGCTGGCCATTCTTTATAAAAGGCCAAACTGAAAATTCTCAGCTTTCAGAAAAGATCAGGTCCAGATTCAAACTTTGCTGCTTCACTGACGTTGAGGCAGAGTCCTTAGGACAGTGGGAGGTAGAAGACCAGGGATCGGAAAGAGGGAACATAAGAGTGTGTTCCAAGGTCCCATAGCAATTTTCACCCAAAGTCTGTTAGCCTCATTGCTGTGCAAACTGGCAGGTACATGGGGATACAAGAAAATGCCAAGAAGACACCCTTCCATCATGGTCAAGAACAGAATCAAGTGGAGTAGGTGCCTCTGGGTGTGAGGGACAGAAGTTTGGCAAGAAAAGCACTGTTGGGGAATCTGAAATTTCGGGGACTAGATTAATTTAAAACTAAACCCTGTTTTTTTTAAAAAGAGTAGAGGTCATAAATGCAAAACATTCTCTGCAGATTTGTGACTTTGAGTCTCATGAGGTTTTACGTATTGAATTGCTATCAGAATGTGTCTTCTAAGGTTTTGAAATGTCTGTCTTTTCCATGGTGTGTCAGTAAAGAGAATTGGAGGGTGACGTACACCAGCAGCTCCTGTAGTGAATCCACTGCAAAACCCTTGTCAGAAACAGATGGTTAAGGGTTAATGTCTCTTTTACCTGTAAAGGGTTTAGAAGCTCAGTAACCTGGCTGACACCTGACCAGAGGACCAATAGGGGGACAAGATACTTTCAAATCTTGGTTCAGGTAAGTCTTTGTTTGTGCTTTCTGTGTGTCGTTGGTTCGCTCTTTGGGCAAAGGGACCAGATTACACCAGGGCTTTCCCAATCTTTCTGATCAGTTTCATGTTTTAAATTTAAGTAAGCCAGGCAAGGCGGATTAGTCTTATGTTGTTTTTTATTGGTGAATGTGTCTTTTGTGCTGGAGATTTGTACCTCGGTGCTGAACTTTGAACTACGGCTGGGAGAGGGGCGTCCACGGTCTATATGAATGAATACCCTGTAAAGCTTTTCCATCCTGATTTTACAGAGATAATTTTTAATCTTTTCTTTCTTAATTAAAAGTTTCTTTTATGACTGGAATGATTTTTCTTGTTTGAAGATCCAGGGATTGGAGTTGAAACAGCCAGGATGGGTTGGGGGGAAAGTAGGGGATGGTTTAATTCTCCTGTTTTAAGACCAAGGGTTTGGGTTTTGGGTTCCCCAGGGAAGGTTTTGGGGGAACAGAAAGTGTGCCAGACACTAAATTCTGGCTGGTGGCAGCGTACCAGATTTAAGCTAGTAATTAAGCTTAAAAGGGTTCATGCAGGTCCCCACTTTTTGTACCCTAAAGTTCAAAGTGGGGGAAAAACCTTGACAGCCCCACAGCCTTTCAGATAGAAATTTTTGGTTTTCCACATACTCATCACAATCACTGAAGTTCTCTTTTTCATACATTTCAAAGGAGCTTTACAGTGAACCATGATTCCAGCCTTTTTGTGCTTCACCTTCTGATCCAAAATTGCAGCTTCAATATTTGTGGACACGTGGCCTGATCCTGCAAATCCTTCCTCAGATGAGCAAGTCCTTCCATTAAGACTGTGCCCTTTGCTCTCAGGTGATGACTTAGCCACTGTGATCTCATGTTTCTGTCACTTCCGGGTTAGAATACTGCAACTCACTCCACCTGAGCATGAGCACAGTGGCACATGGGAGAGGCAGCTAATGCTACATGCAGCAGCCAGGCATGGCTTGAGCAACACGGACTGATGTTAACATATTTCACCAGCACTCCCAGAAATTCCACTGGCTCCCCATTCACTCCTGGACTGAACTCTTGATTCTAATACAAAAAGACACTTAAAGGGTTAGGACCTAGCTACCTCAGAGTCTGCCTCATCATCAGCCACAGCCCACTGAGACAGCTGCGCCCGACGGAGATAACACATCTGGAAAGGGCCAGGACAAAGCAGCATAGGGACAAAATGACCTCAGTTACAGGCTCAGATTATTGAACTTCCACCATAGTTGATCAGCCACAGCCCAAATCTCACAATATTCAAACTGAAGTGCACACCATCTGCCAAATAACCTTACCCACTGTCACAGCAATCTTCCTCCGGGAAGAGCTAACAAACTGAAGCCAGGGGGTGACAAAGAGAGGAAAACAAGTGGACTACTTGCATAAGGAAGAGTTTCCAGGACTGGGCCCATAAACTTTCGGGGCAGATTTTCTGTCCTGGGTCCCGCCCCGTTATCAGAGTGGCATACAGTACCAGGATCTGGCCACAGCTGCCAGTATGAGAATTCTGCTAATAGGACTTTTCCAATGGCATAAAGCCACCAGAGCCCACTCCTAGGCCAACTGCCCCCACAAAAGCAGTGCTAGGGTGTATGGGAGGGGTGCTTTGTACTGCTAATCTGTGGATGATGTATATTCTCCTATGGACTATAGCCAGCCCATAGGCTGCTGAAACTCATGTCAAGATTGGAGCAGTTTGATGCTTAATTGGGTACATGTAGAACCATCCCACCATCCAGTTCTGAGCAGATTTCTGTGCAGGAGAGCCCCTCTGTTTCATTTTATTGATGTACTTAACCTCTGTTATTCCAGTTACTCTTACCAAAATACGTATTTAACATATGGTACACACATAAAACACCCTCTACTGCTACTGCTGACTGAAGTGTGCAGTTTAGGTGGAACTAACAGAAAGCATACAGTCTGCCCCTCTCATTTTCATGCTTTCTTCCATGATTGTACTCCCTCCAACCTCTTGTGAGCAAAGGGGTATCATTCTGTCTATTCAGAGTCCTCCTTCAACTAGCTTCTTCCAAGAAACCTACCGCTTTTAACTGACATAAGTAAGAAATGCTGCCATTTACCTATCATAAATAATAATGTTACAAAACCAGCCTTGCGCTTATATAAGGCAGAATCTTCCTCTGATTTTTTTTTGTATAATTTTTGTCTGTTTGTTTGTTTAGATTATAAATTCCTTGCAGCAGAGAGAATGTCAAAACATTGCTGGTATACTGGATGCCAGGTAACACTTTTCTGCTGGACACTGCTGGATGTTTTTCATTGATCTGCCTTGCAAAATTCCATTCAGATACTCACCTTGAGCAAGAAATACTTTTTGACAGGTGAGCAAAAGGTCGTTAGTTTCTTCGTTCCCATCACCATCACAGGAAAGGTGGGTGTGAAGTAGCTTGCATGCTAGTAGATATTTGTGAAAAATTTGGAGGCTGCAGTAACACTATAATGAGAGCTGGATATGCAACTATCTAAAAGTTTCAGCCATTTCAAAGGCAGTGACTTGAATACCTTTGTGCTGGATTTGAATTAGGGTCTGAGGATATATGCACATGTCAGCTAGTCTCCCTCTACCAAGGGAAACCAGCCAGCAAACTAAATTTGGAAGATTCACTGTAATAGTATAGAACACAGTTTAGTTGTACCAGCTGTAGATTAGGGCCCGCAAGAACAGACAGTCCAAATGCAACAACTGGAGTCACTGGAGCTAAATGTGCATTTTGGGTTTTTTTTGTTTTCTTTCTTTAAAAGCCAGCAGTGTGTATTATTCATAGTTTGTCATTTGCAGTAGAGGAAACAGGATGCCCTCTGACACCTCTGAAGAAGTTCATGATTTATTGGAAGCATCAAAAGAAATATAAAGCCAAATAGTAATATAGTCCCCCAGGAAAGGCTTGCTTCAGTCTTTTACATATTATTAGAGCCACTGTAAATAGTTGGACTCAGATAAAAACCCTGGCAAACATTTAATACAGAATGCTTGAGATATGAATTTATTCATTCTTTGATATCAGGAGAGTTCAATTTTGTCCAGCCTCTAAGTACAAAATGTTTATTTAAAATAACTCAAGCTCTCATAAGACCATGATACAGAGGTGAGACTGCCTCTCAAGCCTCATTTTGCTGCATGGGTTTCAGGGCAATGAATGCTGTTAGATATTCTGTGGGCTACAGTCACTTGTGACTGGTCTTTGTGCTCATTGTCCTCCACTACAGAAGAGATGTGGACAAACTGGAGATAGTCCAGCAGAGGACAACGAAAATGATCAGATGGCTGGGGCACATGACTTATGAGGAGATGCTGAGGGAACTGGGCTTGTTTAGTCTGAAGAAGAGAAGAATGAGAGGGGATTTGATAGCAGCCTTCAATTACCTGAAGCGGGGTTCTAAGAGGATGGAGCTTGGCTAGTCTCAGTGGTGGCAGATGACAGAACAAGGAGCAACGGTCTCAGGTTGCAGTGGGGGAGATCTAGGTTGGATATTAGGAAACACTATTTCATTGGGAGGGTGGTGAAGCACTGGAATGGGTTTCTTAGGGAAGTGTGGAATCTCCATCCTTAGAGGTTTTAAAGGCCTGGCTTGACAAAGCCCTGGCTGGGAAGATTTAGTTGGTGTTGGTCCTGCTTTTAGCCGGGGGTTGCACTAGGTGACCTCCTGAGGTCTCTTCCAACCCTAATCTTCTATGATTCTATGATTTATCATTTAGTTTCAATACCCAGTGTCAATAGAATCATCTGTGATCAAGTGGATGAATGGAACTAAATGTTTGTTTGGTAGGGTATAAACCCCACACTGGGCAACAAGGCGTTAAGAGCGGCTCTAGGCTCAGTCAACCCTGCCCTGCCACACATGCACAGCCTGGAGAAGGTGATAAAAGGGAAGCAGAACAGTGAAGAGGACAGACCTTCAACTCACAGCTCCAGAGGTAAGAGAGGATCTTTCCCAACAACAACTGCCTGAAGATCCCTCCCTGGTGGCAGGGAGGATGTGATTCTGATACACTCTGAGAGGGAGGCTTCCCCCCAAAAACTAACTCAGTTAGTTAGTGTTAATTCCCTTTGTTTTTGTTTGTGATCTACCCCATAAGGGAAGTAACTTGGAAGTAACCTGGCTGGATGCCAATTCACAGGAAGGGGCAGGCCACCACAGAGGAAGAGCACCTGGCAGCTGCAGCACTTAGCAGACACACAACTGCCACGCCAAGCCCGGCCCAGAGGCGTAAGAGGTGAGCTGACCCCTTCACACTTTGCTATAATACCAAGTAATTCCTGAATATATGCAGTCGCCATTGTGGTCGTTTTGTTAGTAACCCTGATGTCAGATTTAGACTCATACGCCTAATCACATACAGACCTGAAATGCTCATCAGTGCAACTTCCCAGGCTGCAATTAATGAGCACCCATTGAAAGATTCTTGTTTTAATGAATGACGCCCCCTACATCCATTCTTGCCCATACTCATTCTTACACAGCCACGCATTTATACTCATACATTTATTCCTGACGTTGCACTGCAGGTGAGCTAGCTTGTTTTATAGTCAGCACTTGTATGTCATTGCAGGATGGATGGAAGCAAAAAACGCTGAAGCTGAAGACCAAACAAAGTGAAGAGATTTGCTTGTCATGGAGTCCCACCACAAGATAAAGCCTGTCACTAATGTATATGTTTGGCGGACACAGTCGCTTACATGAGGCTGCAGGGTTGGTTTATGGTTGTTCTTTATGTCAGTTATCCAAGGATCATCTTCACATTTTGTCTTTTAGCCAATGTGTTTCACTAAATCATCACAAAGTGGCTCTGCCAAGGAAATAATCAGCAGTACATGAACTAAGGCAGTCGTCCAGACTTCACGCAGATTTAGCAGGGGAAGTTGGTGAGCTACCAGTATGCATATTAGTTAGTTTAATGATTCATGTGTTGTCAAAGTTCACATTGCAAATCACATGGAAATATCACTGTAAGCAATATTTTAAGACAAGGGAACAAGAACCACATGTTAGTGTTACCCAGCCCAATGCAGTTTAAAAAGACTGTGTTAAACAGAGCTGTGTAAAACTCAGCCATTATGATTTGAAGTGGAGCACAGTCCCAAGGTAGTTCACATGCAGGTAGACTTTTAGAAGTGCTTACTTACTTTGTGTGCTGGGAGGGGATCAGTTGGGCTATTAATGATATTGGAACTTAAAATCATATAATTTGTATCACTTTCTAACTTTCTTTGTCTACATCTGTTCTGACATGATTTTTGTGGCCAGTTTCAAGAACCACTGGAGATAGAGATTTGTGCTGGATGCCATTTGAACACAAGGGGTCCAAGTTCTGAGGTGGCACATGGCTCTGAATTCATGCTCTAATGGTTTGGAAGGCAGAGAACATTGAAATCACTGGCCATTTAGAGAGTTCAAACTCCGCTTAGAAACAGTGCTCAAAGTTAGAGCAGACACAACTGAAGAGTCACAAATGCCTAGTGAGTTTTCCCTAATCATGCTGGAGGCAGAAACATCTGTTTTTCAGGATCTGTACAGCTGATTGATCCATACATTTGATGGAACAGTTCCCTTTCTTTTGTGGCCATTTAAATCCCTGAGACCCTTCACACATACCTCCACCACTGGACTTCCTTCTCCTGAGAGTATACCATAATGGTTTGGCTGATTTCTTCTAGTCTCATTTTCACTGGTGATTTTTGAAATACATACGTCTACCCTGAGAGGACTGAGATGACATTCATCTGCATTCCTTTGCACATTGCATTTAGACTATATCTTTCATGGTGCATATACATGTATATTCCCCATTATGATATCTGATTAGTCAAGGTATCTTCATTATGTACTGGTGTCAGCTAGGCAAGTCTTTATCTTCATTCTAAATGAATTATTGTTCCTCAATAACCTACAGCTTCCTTTTTCTTGACCAAATGGTTTGTCTACAGATAATTTGAAAGAGTAAGAAATGTCTGTGCAGTTGCACACAAATTCCACTCATCCTAGGCTCTCAGAGTGCTATATGCCATATCTGTACATTTTCTTTCCTTGTATGTATACTGTAGATTTCTGGAACAGAAGTGCACTAGGCATGCTCTGTGTTACTATGTAACTAGATACATAGATGGAATGTAAAACTGGCATCAAAGCGCTCCCTGATCTCATCGAAATAAACATTTACAGTTTTTCTGACCTTTTCATGTGGATCATGTCTAGCCCTTCGTCAGGTTCAGCATGATTTAAAATTTAGAGCAACGTTCCCTTTAGGCTGTTACACTAAAGTCCAGATGAGAGCAAATGTTCAAGCTCAATCTGAAATTTTCCACCAATTTCCAAATTCGTAACCTGCAGGCAATCACAAGGAGGCTGGCTGCACATTCCTATTCACTGAACCTGCACAGGGACTCTTTGTACGGCATGGCAGGAAGATGATGTAATATTTTCCCTTGCTGCATTTGAACTAAAGATTATTTACTAACATAGCAAATGTCTAGAGAACATGTATTTGGTTCATTTTTGTTTTTGTCTTCAGTTTGCAGGCTATTTTCTTATTTGCACTACTAACATGTTGGCAGCAACTAGGATAAAAGAATTCTATTGCCTAGACTTTATACTTGATGTACAACATCAGAAATTCTGCTGCTGCTTTAGTCTTCATTTTAGGGCCAAAGATTCAGATTATGTTCTGAACACGATGATGTGAACTGAATCTCTTAACTGGTTTGGTACAAACAGAATGTTTGGAAACCTGCTCTCATTTTGGTTGCAGAGGTAGAACTTTCTGCACAATTTAAAACGTGATGTGTGTGATTGGAGGTGCATGCAAGTGCAAGCATGGGGAAGTGGCACTATAAGGAGCTGACTGGGCCACATTTCCCCCTTCCTGATTCTAGGCTGTCCTAGGGGCTGATGAGGCCTCCAGAACAATTTAAGTAGACCGGGCAGCCCATCCTTTGCTGCCCAGAATCTTCACCGTGCTACATACCATGGCCCCGCCCCAGCATGTCTTTCCTGCCCCCAGTATGCCAATACACCATACATAACTGGTTGGAAATCCATTCCCAGAGAGTAGTTATCAGTGATTCACAGTCAAGCTCGAAAGGCATATCGAGTGGGGTCCTACAAGGATCAGTTCTGGTTCTGTTCAATAACTTCATCAATGATTTAGCTAATAGGATAGAAAGTACAGTTATGAAGTTTGCAGATGATGCCAAGATGAGAGAGGTTGCAAGTGCTTTGGAGGATAGGATTAAAATTCAAAATGATCTGGACAAACTGGAGAAATGGTCTTAAGTAAATAGGATGAAATTCAATACGGACAAATGCAAAGTGTTCCTTCCTAAGTTGAGTAATCAGTTGCACACATACAAAATGGGAAATGACTGCCTAGGAAGGAGTACTGAGGAAAGTGGACCACAAGTTAAATGTGAGTCAACAGTGTAATGTTGTTGCAAAAAATAAAAGCAAACATAATGCTGGGATGTATTAGCAGGAGTGTTGTAAGCAAGACACAAAAAGTAATTCTTCTGCTCTACTCTGCTCTATTAGGCCTCAAATAGTCTTGTGTCCAGTTCTGAGTGCCACATTTCAGGAAAGACATGGACAAACTGGAGAAAGTCCAGAGAAGAGCCACCAAAATGATTAAAGGTCTAGAACAGTGGTTTTCAACCAGGGATCTGGGGCCACTGTGGGGGGCCGTGAGCAGGTTTCAGGGGGTCTGCCTAGCAGGGCCAGCATTAGACTTGCTAAGGCCCAGGGCAGAAAGCCAAAGCCCCACTGCATTGAGCTGGAGCCCAGGGCTCCAAGCCCTGATAGCCAGGGCTGAGCCAAAGTCTGAGCAACTTAGCTTTGTGGGGCCTCTGTGGCATGAGGCCCCAGGCAATTGTCCTGCTTGCTACGCTCTAATGCTGGCCCTGGCTTTTATATGCAGAAAAACAGTTGTGGCACAGATGGGCAGTGGAGTTTTTATAGCATGTTTGGGGGATGGGGTCAGAAAGAAAAAGGTTGAGAACCCCTGATCTAGAAAACATGACCTTTGAGGGAAGATTGAAAAAAATAGTTTTTTTTATTGTGGAGAAGAAAAGATTAGTGGGGACATATGTTTTCAAGTACGTAAAAGGTTGTTACAAGGAGAGGGGAAAATGTTCTCTTTAATCTCTGAGGATAGGACAAGAAGCAATGGGCTTAAATTGCAACAAAGGCAATTTAGTTGGATGTTTGGAAAAACTTCCTAACTGTTAGAGTAGTCAAGCACTGGAATAAATTACCTAGAGGGTTGTGGAATCTCTGTCGTTGGAGATTTTTAAGAGCAGGTTAGACAAATATCTGTCAAGGATGGTCTAGATAATACTTAGTCTTGCCATGAATGCAGGGAACTGGACTGGAAGACGGCTCAAGGTCCCTTCCAGTCCTACAATTCTATGAAGTGTCCTGCTGATGGCTACCTTGTCAGCTTTACACTAGCTTTATGGGGCAATTCTCTCCTGGCCTGCTAAGGGGCTTTTCTGATCTCTTTGTACTTCTGCAACAGCATACAGGGCTGAGCTGGGGAAAAGAATCTCTCCCCTTAGATCCAGTCATTTTGTAAGTGTTTTCTGAGAAGTGCTGGATCTGTCATTGCCCAGTGATGGAATTTCTTGAGTTCACAATAAAATTATATGGCCTTGACAGCTATAATGAATCTTCACTAGCAAATAGCCAGACTCAAACCTATCTCTAGCTTCTTTATTTTTTGGCTGAATCTGTGAACCAGTTAATTTTAAGCCTTAAAAGATTTGCTGTAGTCCTTAGCTCACGTCCAAGCATGAGGAGTGCTGGGGTACATTTTGTACTTGTGTTCACTGCTGGCATGTAGCACTTTTTTATCATCTATTATAACACTATTTTCTTGGTGTTTTTTTTACTAATCACATTTTTAATAGTCACTTTAGAAACTTGTATATAGCTGAGCATCAGCCCCCAAAAGAGGAAAAATTAAGATGCTCAAAAGTGGCAGGACAAGAAATGCAGAAAGAAGATGCACTTGGGTTCTTAAAACAGCCATGTTACTTAGATATAGATAAGAACATAAGCACATAAGAACAGCCATACTGGGTCAGACCAAAGGACCGTCTAGCCCAGTATCCTGTCTTCTGACTGTTGGATGACACAACCCCGATGGATGACATAACTCAAAATCCTGGCCCTGAACAGTTCCAAACTTAGTGGGGTTTGAAATCTGGATTGGATTTTGCAACATGGAACCTCCTCTGATTTCACTGGACCAACACATCATTCAGTTTCCCAACAACCGCACTGACTCACTGCATTGACGCCTCACATTTCCAGCATTGCAGTTCTTGCAATGCCTGTGCTCTTCAAGCTTCCTCATTCTCTTTTCCTGTCTCTTCCCTCAAGGTTCTAACTCCCCACCAATCACCTCTAAACAATATAACATTTTTCCTAGCATTGGATGCTGTACTCATGAGTGCTCATTCTAGGTGACTGTGTATATTAATGGATTTCTCCACTTGTAAGTAGTTAGAAATCTCTAGGTAGAATCTGAATCTGATTCCCAGGCACGTTACCTGAAAGTGTAAAGCTAACTAGCAATTTAGGACTCCTGCTAAAACTGGGTAACTTTTTAAACTTGATCAGTGTCATGTGACAATGAATCACAGAAAGGGTCACTTTTTTCTCATGCTGAATGAGGAACTGTATTCGAATAAGAAAAACAATATTATCCCTAAAGCTATTACCCTTGCTTTGCTATGCATCTCCTGTCTGGAACCTTTCCTAGCTCCTCTTGATTGTCCGCTTTTCTGTGTAGGGTCTGGGGACTGACATATGGGATAAAGGGAGGACCGGGCTTTCCTATCCTAGCTGTGTCCACTTTGAGATAATGGGCACAAAGCCTCCTGGTAGAAGGGGAACAGAAAGCCCCAGTACCAAGGGGAAGACAACTGCTTGAGCCTGGGATGGTCAAATAGACCATTGGTTGCATTTTGACTTCTTTGGACTCTTGTTTTGTTAGTCCCTGGAAGAGGATGACTTCTGTTTAGTTGGAGGGGTGTGTCCTCCTGAATCACCCTGCCAGATATGGTGGATCAATGTGGAAGAAACTGAGGCCTGGCAGCACTGGATGAAAGCCTAGGGAGAACCCTTGTGTTGCAGCACCTTTTTGTGCCTATATCTTTATTAATAACTAAAGCTTGATGCGCCAACCCTTATGCAATTCATTTCAGTGGGACGACTTCTGAGAGAGGCTTGTAGGCCCACAGGCTTTTAGTCTGGTCACAGTCTTTGCTTTAGGCTGGAGAAGAAAAAAGGTCATTCCCCACTTTCCCCTGTCCCCATCAGTGATTCCAGTATTGGCAGTTGCTCTGTAAATCTTCCTAGACTGCATCCCCAAGCAGTCACTATGGCCCAATGCCGTGAGGTGCTGAGTGCTGTCAGTTTTCATTGATTTACCTTGAAGGTTCAGGTCTTCAGTAAAGAGTTCATCCCTAGTTCAACTGGAGGTAATTTCCATTTAATCCCATCACTCTTCACCTTACCTGCCCTTCTCCTCCACCCCCAGTTTGGGCATTGTTGTACATCAACCCATTATCAGGGAAAACAAGCAGCTGCTGAAGAATTCTCAGCCCATTGCCTGGGCTGGGGTGCTGAAGAGCCATGTGTGCTGCACTTTTCCCTTGAGGGCTAAGATCATTACCTCGGTGATGCTCCCAGTCCTAGCTAATTCTTGGAACAAATGACCCAAGGTAGCTAATCTGAACCAAGTCTCCCATTTGACAGCATGTTGCACTAGGTTATTAGGCTGGAGCCTGCTGCTTTACTTTTCAAGTTTTATTAATTTCAGTGTATATTGCTGTTGGCTGTGCTCCTCTATAGCTTGTGTTTTCTCTGCTACAGATGGAAAATAGGCTCGTGCAAGGAGCTGTCTTCAAATACAAACCTTCAGGGGCCAGAGCTTGAGAACATTAGTGTATGTTTGCGGTGTGCCACCAAGTGCACGCACTAATTTAAGAGCATCTGCATTTCTGTTTACATGAGTTCTATTCAAGGACTTTCATAAGTGATATGAGACAAAGTAGAGATGGCATAAAACCGTGCTGCTGCTTAACAGCTCCTCTGCGCTGATATTCCCCTTCTGAGAACAAGAGCATCTAGGCCATCAAATTGCCTTGACGTGCCCTTGCATCCTCATGCTGACGCACAAGACGTTTTCAATGCCAACAAAGCACGACACACACGCTGAAGTTAGCTCATTCAAATAGCCAAAAAGGCCAAGACGTGGCTGGATTGGATTTCTGCAGCTGAAAGAAGACACAGTTTGTGTATTCGCCATATAGTTTTCTTTCAGTTAACAGAGCTTGCAGTACTTTGTAACAGTCGGTGTAACGTATATAGTGGATATTGTAACTGTTGTTCACTATGTGACAAAGGGATTTCTTTCTTTTATCTCAGTGACAGGATGATGAGCTCTCAGGAACAAACATTTTTGCCATTCGCTTACCTGTTTTCACTCTGAGCTGGATACTCACCCATTCGGCCACTCTTCCGCTGGGCCACACAGCCAGATGTCCACTCTGCTGGCAGCACTAGCAGATACCTAGCATGGAGAAAATGATCAACATTGATACTCCAGTTTTTCACATGTTTAAAGGATTGTACGCAGCCGTGCTGGAACAATTTTTATAGTGGGGGTGCTGAAGGCGGAAACCATGTATTAGGGTTGTGATTATTACTTCAATCCAGGAGGTGCGGCAATACCCACAGCATGGTTAGTTCCAGCACCTATGACTGTACAAACATTATTTAACCCTTATAAAACCTCAGTGATGTCGATAAGTATTATCCTCATTACACGGATGAGGAAAGTGAAACCCAAAAATGTGATTTGAATTGCCCTAGTTTTACAGCAGGTCCACTAACGGAGAAGGGAATAGAACTCAAAATTCTTGAACTCCAGCACCATGCTTAATCCATTAGACCAGGTTTCTTCTCAGAAACTTATCAGGGCTTAGGTTCCCCTGCCTCTGACACAGTGAGAGATAGGGAAGAACTCTTCCCTTCACTTTCTACTCTGGAGGGAAGATGGTCAAGATGGAATGAAGAGATTAGTGACTGGTGACTCTTCCTCTGGCTTTCAGAGAAGGGCAGAGAAGAACTTGCAACTTTACACTTAGCTTTTCCCTACATGAAACTCCCATGGTATTCTCATGCTCCATGGGAACATGGGGTGGGTGGGTGGGACAATGAAAGATGTGAGGAAGAGGAGAGTTGTAAAAATGGAGGTGGAAGGATGAAACTGAGGAGAAAGGGTGAAAAAGGAAGAAAGGGGGATGGGCATAAAGGGCAGGGAAGGGGAGGAAAGAGAGGATGGAGTCAAACAGGAAAAGAGGAGGACCTAGGAAAGAAGGCTGTTGTCAGTGGAGGAAAGGTACAAATTATCTGAGTGAAAATGGACTCTGGAAAAATATACTAAGGCATTAGGTACAAAGATTTGTTCCCATTCTTATACTCAATCACTAGGTCACTGGAAAAAAAGAGAAACAACTTTTGTCTCTAATTTCAGTTACAGTAATCTTAGGTGTTACCTGTAATAATATTAGATAACGAAAAACTCCATCCAGAAGTAATTTTTTTTTTTTAAGTTGACAGTGTCTCTCTAGCTGCACAATAGCTCCAGCTCCAGCTCTTGTTATTATCAGGATGTTTCACAACATTATTCCACTACCTTGAGATCATCTTTCATGGTATGATATTGTTTCATGTTGAACATTTTTTCCTCAATAGACACTGCAGGTGAGCACAGGTAATAGACACGTGATTGAATTTAGTATTCAAAGCACAAAAGCTTACGCTATCAGCTGTTGTACTTTATAATTCAAATGAGCTGAACACAATGGATGAAAAAACGCAAGTAGATTTTTCAGTCTCTCTCTGCATTTTTTCTAAAGAACTGTAATTACAAGCAGGCAGATGTTTTGGATAACAAAGCACTGGGGATATTGGGGAAACTCACTGTAATTTTTCTAGGCTAAAACTCCAGCACCTACAAAATCAGTAACATATTTATTAGAAACACAGGGTCTTGTTCAGGGCTTGCTTCTTGACTCATTTCACCAGTTTGTTGCTTTTATATTTAAAATGTACCCATCAAATATTGTTTACACCTCTGCCCCCCAATGAAGTTTTTACTTTTATAGCTTCTCCCTGCCCTTTACTGACCCCTGACATTTGAGTTTCCGCTGCAGTTCTGGAAGCTCCATTTTTTTCCAAGTGTTTTTTTTTAAATGCTAGTCCTAGGGGCCATACTATGCCTTTGGTAGTAAGCCCAGCAAGAGGCGGAAAAGCAGGCTCAGAAATCTATTTGAGATGATGCCCAGGGAGCTTCTGATGAAAGTTCCTCTCAACAGAGTAGAGTCTTTGAGCCCAGGAAGAGGGAGGCACTACAGCTCCAAACCCTTAGGGAGCACAGCTCCCTAAACAGTGGTTAAACACTCCTTCCCCCCAAGCAACTCCCTGCTTCCTGGGAAGAGAACAGCACGGGTAGGATTTAATGTTGCTTCTGGCAACAATAACTCCCCTGAATTTTCCTGTTAATATTTTCTGGTTGGAGGTGATCATGCTGTGGGGCCAGCCCAGCAAAGGCAGTAACAGAATCCCACCACCTGGCTCTCCTGAAACCAGTTTGTGTTTAAGCAGAGGCGGCCAGGGGCTTACTGCTTCCTTGTCTCAGTGTCCATCCTTGCCAGATGTCTGAGGCTTCTGCTCACTTCTGTCAATAAAAGTGGAGGGAAATATCCAGCCCTTGTTGTCTGGCTTCCTTTTCCCAGTCCCAAAACATTTATCCCTTTGAAGTGGAGAAATCCCATCTATGTAAACTAGTGTCACCCCAGCAACTCCATTTCCTCCCTTGTAATATTTTTAAATGCTAGTCTTACCTTTCACTTGCAGCATTCTGTACCACGCTTGTGTTCTCACAGCAGAAGCAGAGGCATGAATGTCACCCAAAGGAAGCTTAAACCTTGTTTGGGCATTTTGCCTTAGAAATTCTCAATAGGTTTTGTTGTTCCACAGAAGTCTATGAGAGGAGACAGTATCTCCCCGTCTTTCCCCCTTGCATCATACCTTTGTATAGGAATAACTTAGAAGATATAGTCAAATCCTGGTTTCATAGGTATACACTCTGCTTTCACTCAAGAAATGAAAGGTTTCATTGATACCAGTGGACTGTCACTGTTATTCCCATAGTTGACACTCCCGCCATGAAGGAGTTAAAAGGAGCGCAAGGTTTTGTGAAAGAGATTTCAGTATTTCTCTCCCTGCTTTGGGAAGTCGCTGCTTTAGCCCACATATTCCTCTGAGGATTTAGTACCTATCTCTCAAAGTACATTTGCAATAGACCAATAAAAAAAATCCTATTTATAAGGACTCCAATCAGACCTTTCAATGCTTTCATGAAGTAGCTCTGAGCCGGCATTCGCAGCTTATTTCTACTTCTGCTCCTTCTACTTAGACTTAATTGCCTTCATCTTTCCTCCAGCTTACTGTATTTTTCCTGCTAGTGATTATTCTGACCCAGCCTCACTCTCCTGTTTGGTTTCTGGCCGAATTTGTGGCTCCCTGCATCCCATCTGCATGTTACAGCTTATGCTGCCAGGCTCCTTCTCTTCTCTCCCTGATGGTTGTAGGCCTGGAAGTATTTTTACCCTGTTGCCATGTAATTTTTTAAACTCTTTTTCTGAAAAGTTGTGCATGTTCATTTTCTTTCTGAGAGTCTGACCTCAATATTATTTGTCCCTCTTCGTCTCTCTACTGCCTCTGGACATGCACATTCTTCCCTAGTCTCTTTTGTACTCTTTATTGGTTCTAGCAAGGCTGCGTGTTTCCTAGTTTCTTTGATTTGGAATTCCCCTCTTTGGAATTTTCTATTTGGAATGATAACAAATTAAGAGTTAGTGGATAGTAAAGTTTATATTAACTCATCCTAGAGATCTGTTCTCTCCTTGCAAACTACTAATATCAGTCTGTGAAGTCAATTGGGTGAAACATGGAAACAAGCTCTAAGTTAGAGCAAGAGAAATGGGCAAAACCAGAAATTAAATGGACAATCACATGACTGAGAGAGGTACACATATGTCATTACAAAATGAAAATAACTGTAAAATGTGTTTTCCATTCCCTCTGTTGTTTTTAAGCAAAAATCATTTGTTTGAATCTTTACTGACATTTTTAAGAAACAAACCAAACAGTAAATATGTCTTTGCAAAGGTGCAGGCAAGGGCCACTTTGATGGCTAAACAGTACTTGACCATAGTTCACCAGAGTGATTAATGTATAGATTGTTTGACTAGTCCATCCCAGAACTGTGCAATGCACCCTGGAGTTCATGCAACATGGGGAACACTCACTGAAACTTTGCAATGTTCATTTTCAGCATGCTCAGCACTGTACATAGCATAGCAGTGTTTAGAGCACATTGCCAACCAGGTTGCCAGATGCTCACTTGATCATTGTCGACACGTGTTATTTGTAAAACAGGCCAACGGTTTTTATTTGAAGCATTTTGGGGCTGAAAAATGAATTTTTCAAAAACAAAAGTTTTGTCAGAAAACTTTTAGTTTACTGAAATTTTCCAATTTTTCATCTCAATCAAACAAATGGTTTTTGAGTCCAAAATGAAAATATTCTTGTTTTCAGATCTGGTGGGTTTTTTTCTTCTTTTCTCCCATTTTTTTTCTCTCCCATCCTCCTCTTCGCAGTGGCTAAAAGGGGGGGGGAAGGGAGGGGGTGATGGAATAAAAGCAGGGAGAGAAAGAGGAGAGGAAAAAACCTGAAAACTTTTTTGTTTTTCAGTTAACAATTAATACCCCCCAAATGTGTGACATTGTAAATGAAAAATGTTGTTTAAATTTTTTTTATGAAAGATACCATTTTGATAAATTGTAATTATTTGTTATAATAAAAAGTGTGATCTAATTATAGAGAACACTAATTTGACACAATTATTTGTTATTGCCCAATAATAAAACAATTATTTCACTTCTGTAAAAACAAGCATTTTATAAATACCAGCTTCTACCCAGCGCCAAGCCAGTCTAAGGGAGACTAGGAGCCAAATTTCCCATTGGCTTTTGATAGGAAATGGTATCCAGCTTCCTGAGGTGCACTTGATATTCTCACCCTTAATCTCTCCAATTTGTGTCTGTACGATCACTTGTAAAAGCTAACCAGATAACCTTCTGCTCAGTGTAACTTCATGCTAAGTCAGCATAGTCAAGTGTAATGAGAACTTTTGAAGGTTATTTGTTTTTTTATCTGTAGACCCAACTGATGCAGAGCAGAACTAGACAAAATTGTGCTAAAAACATACCAACATTTTTCCAAATAAAAGAAAATTCATTTGAATTTGCACTATTTTCAACTCCTTTTCTTCACCATCCTCTACAATTAACACATGCAAAAAAAATCATAAGAATGTGCATAAAATTATATGTTGCAAATATGTTTTTGCCTTTTGTGCAGCCAACTTGAAAACTCTTGGGGTTTGGAATGTTCCTGTCAGAGTGCAGAAAAAAAATTGTGACTTTCATGACCAATCAGCATGACGAGTGAATTATAAATAAAGAGTAAGCAAAAGCCTTGGCCCATAATTCACAAGTAATACATAGGCTGCAATATGTTCCTATACATTATTCAGTGAATAATTCTGAATAATGAAAACATTTAAGTCTGTTTGTGGATCTAGTATGAAGGGCTAAATTAAATAAATTGTCCACTGTGAAACATTCACCCAACTCCAGCAAAGAACAGCAGCAGCTGTTTCAAAAGACTTTTAAAACATCTAGCTAGTGTTTAACATGCATTAGCCATGCATAGATTACTGTTACTATCTGTCAGCTAGTAATTCCCATCCCAAATTATGAAGATGTTGATAAACCACTTGAGCTTCCCTGTGAGGCTACGTCTTCACTACAGAGTTAACGCGCGTTATCTACATTTGAATTAATTTAGCTCAAGCAAGAGATGGCAGTATGAAATAACACTCCAGCTGCATGGTGATTGTATTAGCAGCTGATGAGTTGTGCTAATTCAAGCAGTGGTTTATACCCCGATAGGTAAGGTAGCTTGAGTAAAGGGGTTGTGTGTGTAGATGGGGCTTGGGCTAGAGGCAACACTTAAGTTAACTCTGCAGTTAAAACAAGCCAGAACTGCCCTAGGTGGTATGAAAGCCTGACATACACCTGCTTTATTCTAAACTTTAATATAATAAAAAATAATTCTTTTCCTCTCTCCATGTAGAAATATGCCACCAAAGCTATTTTAGAAGTAAAAAAACAAAAACAACCTCCCCTCAACCTAAGGGTAAAAATGGGTTATGAGCAATACCTGCTTAGAACTTTTTCTACAAAATGAGGATCCAGAGAAGAGAGGTTAAAGCTCTTAGCTAATCTTGTGAAGTTGTCTTTTGTTTTCACAGACATATTGGAGCCACAAATACCCACGAAAGCTCATGCATCCGACGAAGTGGGTATTCACTCACGAAAGCTCATGCTCCAATACGTCTGTTAGTCTAGAAGGTGCCACAGGACTCTTTGCTGCTTTTACAGATCCAGACTACATGGCTGCCCCTCTGATATTTGTTTTCACGGTGATCCTGTCTGACATGACGTAAGGGCTTTGTAAAGCTGCTGAAGAGCGATTTGACTTTCCCAACTCAGGAACAGCGGTGAAAGGCTTTGGTATAGTCATTAGGTCGAATTTCAGTTTTACCTTGGTATAATTCCATTGACTCCTGGCTGGATGAAAGAGGAGAATCAAATCTAATATGAGGGTATACGTAAAAACCCATCACTGTGGGTCATCAGCCTGGATAGACCCTGGGACATCTAACACCGGCCTTTGCTACGTCAGATGAAGCATCAACAACTCCCTTAGTTTGTATCAATAGGAGGTTTTTATCCTGTATGTAGACCAACCATCAGAGAGAGGCTAGCTGGTGCTGTAATTACCATCAAGCCATTTCTAGTGCACGTAAGTTTGTCATTTTTGGAAGTGACTTGGGTCTAACCTTGCAGTAGGAAATAGAGGAATTAGATCTAACTAAGAAAGCTAGATTAGAGTAAAACATTTTGTCCAATGCTTACCATAAAGACTGAAAAACTGGAGTGGTGATTCTTGGTAAACTAAGATTAAAAAAAATGAGGAGTCCTCGTGTCACCTTAGAGACTAACATTTATTTGGGCATAAGCTTTCATGGACTATAACCCACTTCATCAGATGCATCCATCGTGGGATATAGCCCACAAAAGCTTATGCCCAAATAAATTTGATAGTCTCTAAGGTGCTACGAGGACTCCTTGTTGTTTTTACTGATACAGGCTAACACGGCTACCCCTCTGAAACCTCTGGTAAAAAAGTTACATACACTTGCACTGGCTTTCCATTGTTTTCTGAATTTCATCTTCACAGCCAATATGTTGCTGGTACACAATTAAGCCCTTCCCTTGGGAGAAATGACAGTAACTAAAAATTGCATCAGACATTTGTTTAAGACTAATCCAAAAGCAACAGTTGGGTGGAGGAGGAGAGAATTTAATATCTACTTTCTGTAATTTTCCCAACATTCCACTCCTTAGTTTTAATAGCACTTAAAATACCAGTCACAATTTGTGGTTGTGGAGGGAAGTATGCAGTGTTTGTTGATGATTGAGTGGTTTATTTTAAAGGCACCACAGGATAAGAATGTCTTGGGGCTTTGGCAGGTTTTAAATGTTGTACAAGGAATCAGAACAGAAATTGATCTAAAAGATGCTGTAAATGGATTTACCAGTCTTATTGACTAGCATGTTTAGTTGCTGCTTTCACAAAGCTCTGAAGTCAAGATCTGTACTAAAAGGTTTTCATTTCATGCCATTCACATTTGCAGTGCACTGCTCCTCAGCATAAACTTAATGATTCCCCCCACCCCATTTCCCCCCGACCCCCGAAAAACACAAGAGGCAGGCTGTTGAGGTTTTGTTTTGGTCAAGTTTTGATATTTCAACCCTCTCCTGGTTTGAATATCTGAGTTCTATTTTAGCTAAACCACCAAAGCTGAGAGGTTCTGATAAATGTTTTTGTTTTAAAGTTTTGTTGTTGCTCTCACTACAGAGTGAGACAAAGCAGAGTGGTTTTATAATTGGTTCTGCGCTATCCTGGAATAGTTTGGACCAGGTTGTATTGTACCAGAGCCAACTGGCAAACGATATCAAACAATAATAATAATAAAAAACTAGGGTGCAAAAACTACTATTCCCCAATTTGTAACCGTTTCCCTTATTTTTCCAGTTGAAAAATAGTCATATAATTTTGGGAAGTATAGAAAAACTTACAACTTCTTAACAAAAATTAAAATCAAAACATTTGATCAAAAGCAAAAATGTTCTGCAAAAATTTTTCAGTTCAACCTTATTTTCTGACAACAACTAAACTTTTACTTGTAAATTTTTTGACTGGCTCTAGCTCTACTCAGGTGACTAAAGTTAAACACATGTCTAAGTGTCTATAGTCAGACACAGGCCACGTCTACACTACGGGAAAATATCGAATTAGCTAAAATTGGTTTTATAAAACTGATATTATAAATTCGATTTCATGCGGCCACACTAGGCACAGTAATTCGGCGTTGTGCGTCCATGGTCCGAGGCTAACGTCGATTTCTGAAGCGTTGCATTGTGGGTAGCTCTTCCGTAGCTATCCCATAGTTCCCGC